>NW_027127467.1:0-26143 GCF_037325665.1 Littorina saxatilis | reverse complement strand
ATACGTACAGAACCAACTTTTTACACACAACCTAAAAGTTCTCACTGCAGATTTAAAAATAACAGCAATCGTTCTCTTGTATCTCAAGCATCATTGACAGCAAATAACTGAGTAGAAACATAGCCCTAATTGGGAGTAGTCGGGTGTTTTGACCAAAGGTACTTAGTGCTTTCTGTACGGACATAGCGGTACTTAGTGCTTTCCGTACGGACATAGAGGTACTTAACGTCGCCTGCGTTTTCAAGGTTTTATTACAAAGAAATAGAGATGTTGGTGGCCGTATTATTTCGACCTGTATATCGGGACAGCACATTCAATTCAGACATCCATAGACAGAAGTTTGAACTATGATCCTTTATTTTCGTAAATAAGGCTCATCATTTTGTCAAGTAGTAGCGGTTTGAATTTCAAAGGTACTTAACGTATGAAATATACGTACAGAACCAACTTTTTACACACAACCTAAAAGTTCTCACTGCAGATTTAAAAATAACAGCAATTGTTCTCTTGTGTCTCAAGCATCATTGACAGTAAATAACTGAGTAGAAACAATCTTTTACAAAGAATGACCAATAGTCTTGATTTGTAACAATAAAAGGGGTTGAAGTGATTGGTAAACATCTTACCGAGCCACAACAGACTTCAACGTAGTTTTGACATAACAAATACATTGAAGTGAATAGTAAACATTATACAGGCCTAAAAACAAACTTTATTAGACATCTCTCTCTCTCTCTCTCTCTCTCTCTTAAAATCAAATGCATACTATGCAGGTAATTATAAATACAAGCTGGTAGCCATCGAACATGGAGAGAGAGAGAGAGAGAGAGAGAGAGAGAGAGAGAGAGAGAGAGAGAGAGAGAGAGAGAGTTGGACCGTACATAAGGTAACGTTAAATTACTGTTGTTCAGCGGGTTGAAAGTATACCCTATACCTCGGAGATATACCTTCACTCCTGTCTGAACGACCTCACGTGACATATTATATTGTGGAAGAGAATGCTGTCGCTTATTTTTCTTCTGAGGATGAGGGTTTAACATGGATCGGGAACTTACAGGACAACCGCGGCTGTGCTTGCAAGTTTGGATAGTTCTTTCCGTGACTGAGCATCGTTTCAGTCTTACCGAACTGCGGGTGGAAAATAAGCGACAGCATTCTCTTCCACCATATAACATGTCATGTGAGGTCGTTCAGACCGGAGGGAAGGTATATCTCCGAGGTATAGGGTATATCAACCCGCTGCACAACAGGAATTTATTGTTAACTTATCTTCGGTCGAAAATACAACTCACACACACTGAATAAAAGAAAACAAACGCATGTAATATAATGATATGTTTTGTCTTATTCAAGTTACATATTTTTTGTTACTGCCAGAGCATCACTTCATTAAAAACAAAAATAATTAAAAACAAAGTGTTAGTGCACTGGAAGGAGCTAGAACACATGATTTGCCTTGAAACAATAAGAAATAACAATATAGCCATAAAAAACAGTGCGTTTTGCAAAATATCTGATGTTTCAGAACAACATAAATTCTTTTTGTGGAAAATAAATTTTCTTCACACAAAATATGGTAAACATGATCAGAAAAAAGATACTACTGAGCACACACGAAGAATTAATTAATGTATTCATACACTTAATGCGTCATTTTGACAAACTATTTAAACAAGGCATGCCTTCAAAATTCCTTATAGTGTTTTTGTCCTTTTGTTCGTGTGAAAAGTAACAATTATAATAATAATGATGAGTATTTATTTTACAAAGCACGATTCTAGACAACGTCTCTGCGCGAACCACTCTCGCGCACTCACAAACGCAAACACTCGAATACGTCGTACACACATGTAAACCGTAAGCAACCATGTAAACATATCAAGTCTCGTCCGGGACTGCACACAAAACTGAAGAATGCGAAAACACAAGTTTAGGTCTTGATCTATTGCCACAATAACTGATCGCTTTCGCTCACATTTCAAAATTTAAAACAAAACAAAACACAAACTTAGTACAGTCAAAATCTTCAAAGCCTGATTTCTCAAGTTCTCTTGCAAAATATATGTGCAAACTTTAAAAATAAAAAAATTCAGTCACAAGGTTCTTTTTGGTATCAAAATGTTCAAGAGGGTCTGCAGATTTGGAATATGTAATAAACTCGATATATTCAAATTCGTGGACAAATTGATAATAGTCGTGAATAGACAGGGGATGCCACAGCCGGACAGAAAACTGTATTTTTGTTCCAAGAATTTAAATGAAATATAAGACTAAAAACCAAATAGCGAATATTGAACTGTTACTAAGCAGTTGAAAACCAAGCACAATTATACGGTGTGTACATTTTAAAACATCGTGTTAAAAAACAAGATGGCAAGCAAGTCCTGTATCGTCAGATATCTAGGTACCAAAAATCATTAAAATCCGTCTAGTAGTTTATGCGCTAAACCGTGCGACACATTAAAAAACGGATGGACGGACTGCGTGACAGGGCTCGTTCCGGTCAAAAGCAACCTATTGCCATGCGTATCATGTCTATACTGAAAATGAATATTATGGGAAGTTGTAGCATTGTTCGGAATATGTTATCACACAAAATTAACCCAAAAATATCAAACCATGTTTAAGCTGTCTTTTGTTAAACATTGTAACCCTCTTGAAATGGTTACCTTGAACGTTATGCTACCGTGTGTCAAAAGTATTCGATTTATCTCAAAAATAGGTTGTAGCGGTTGTTGGGCTCAGTTTCCTCAGAGAAGCCTAAAAGTATATTAAACCGTTAAGGCCCTACCCTGAGCGACACATTGTACGCATTGTGTGTCATTTTTGATATATTTTCGGATCCTGTGACCTTGACCGTTGACCTATTTGAAAAATAAAAGGTCGTCAGGTTTTCCCGTGTCGTCAGATATATTGGTATTAAAACTCATTAAAATCCGTCTAGTCGTTTAGGCGCTAGGGCTTGCGACGGACAGACAGACAGACGGACAGGCGGACGGACGCGTGACAGAAGCTCGTTCTGGTCAAAACAAACTATTCCCAGATTTTTTGGGGGGAATACAAAAAGGTGGACGTCAATCGACCAGACACTCAATTCAATAGTTTATGTAACGTCTTTTCGCAAAACAGTGGTATTAGAAAACAAAAGAAAAGAGAAACATTTAAGGCAACGTATGCAACTTTTTCGTAATAACTTTGACATAAGGAATAATACAACTGTACAATATACTGTTTATGGCATAACCTTGAGGTGAAAAGATGTTTCTCTTAGACTCTGCAAAACTGTTAAATTGTTACACTTAAGACTTAAATAAGGTTGTAGAGAAATATTACCAGATAATCTTATGCGCTTTACATATTTGACACATTTCGTACTCCATGAATTTCATCCAAGTTCATTCACTTGTCTCTGAACTATTATCGATGTTGGCTTTGTTAATCCATATAAATACCCTTTTCTCCAAAAATAAATTTCATGTATACTGAGCTAGACTTAGGGTACAATTTATTTGTCTGATCAAGACCTCAGTGCTAATGCTTCTTGTGCTTATTGTCGTTCACTATTTTATGAACGATTTGTCTGTAAGGTCGCAAATGAATTAATCCATCAACTTCCTTGCTTTTTGCCTGTGCGGCTACAACTTCGTCCATTTTGGGAGTTGTCCTTTCCTCGAAATGTATCCCAAAATAAACCTCGAGTTCGCTGCATTCGTCATTTGACCATGTTTTTCGCTTCTTCAAGCACGGTGTGACTCTGTCGTTCCAGTTGATTTCTGCTGATGCAGACCTTTCCTCGTTTTTTTCTGTGTCCTTGACATCAGTGTCGGGGATTTCTTTCCGTTTTCTGTCGTTGTCATCAGTAGCGTTCAATTCAAGGGCCTCAAGTTCTTTTTCGCGAGCTTTCTCCAGAATGTCTGAAAATAAAAGACAAACTTACAATAACAGCCGCATCGGAAGATATTTGGCGAAGGGTGTGTGTATATCAGTATAATAGATTATTAATTACGTGTTCATTTTCAAAATTGCGGGGTATGATGTAAAAGAATACTAGACGTCACGTCAGCTCTCCTCGTCCAATCTTTCCATATTTTGAGATTCTTTGTGCCAATCAACGCCACCGGCAAACCCAACCTCCCCCCCCCTCTCTCTCACTTTCTCCTTTTTCTCTTCCCATCTTCTTTTCGTCTTTCTTGTCCTCCAGACTGCGTCTTTGAGTAAGGTAAAGGAAACACCTTATATCCGTTATTTTCGGAGATATTGTCAATAATGTGTCGAACCTGCCACCCACAGACGACGTCATATCGATGGCGTGCGGCGTGGTTTTGTTCGCGTCACGGGAGTAGTGTGTGTCTCATCTGGGACTCTATCATCATGCCAAATTGAACACATTTCGTCCAGTAGTTCCAAAAAATTCTTGTTTTTACAGAGAAACAGACAGACAAATGGACACTGGTAAGTACAATACACCGGAGACTTGCCTTCTACTTTGATGTTGTCCAGCGACAAGTTCTGAAAGTCGCAGGTCAGACCAAGGTCCTGAATCAGGAGTAGCTTGGTTATATGCACTTTCTCGACCAGTCCGGAGTGCTGCCGGTAGTGCTGGTTATGCACTGCCTCTGAATGGCCGAGGTGGTTTAATAACCATTCCTTCTGGTTTGTTGGTAAATCCAGCATCTATAGAAGGCAGAGAAACATCAGTAAATGAGGAACACGTGTATATACCTAGATCTGTGTTATTTAAAAGTGTGTTAGGGAAATAAAGCATTTTTTCTTCAAATAGAGGATGCAAAAGTACACTATACCCAGGCAGCAAGCCTCATGCGGCCCGTATGCTTGCTGCCTGAGTAACTTCAATTGAGCTTATACATAAAATAGAGTACAGTTTCTTTCAAGTATACAGAGAAAAGGAATATATTTCTAAAATGGTAATCTATTCTTATGCCTGGAAAATGAAGTCAAAATCCACTTAAGTTACGGAATGGATTTGCCGAAGTGATTGGGTAATTGAAAATGATCACAAACGCCAAATTTAGCTCTATTGAGTGCTTGTGGCATTCAAAAGAAACCGGCATGAACGAACGAAACAACAACATTCATTATCCTGCCCAAACAAAATATTACATAAAAAAACCATTTACAAAACAGGCCACAAATTGACAAAATAAAGCGTTGGTGGACCAAAACACACTAAATATTATATCATAATTATAATGTTGTTGCTTTTTGTTATGCTCTATCTTTATAAAGAAATCGTGAAGTCGCTGACAACTGAAATGCAGCAGAAAGGATCATTTGTATATACTTGTTTTCCGGAAAGTTGAATGTGTCAAGCCTATAACTTTGTGTCCCATAAATAATGTTTTTCCGCCGTTTCGGGTACAATAAATGAAGATTGGTTTTTGCCTGACATTTGTAATATGGGTTCAATTATCTTGTTTGCATGCATACCTGGCTCAATGTTGCACAATATATGCGGATTGAACGGCTGTTCATTATCAGCCCGCCTTTAACGTGTGCAGCTGCACATGCCCGTTTCAAGGCTGGGACAGCCTCCTTTGGTCTCTTTCCTTCAAGTGTAAAAATAGTTATATACATAGGCCTACATCATACATCATATTGAATACAGAGTTCATTTAGCCAAGGGTCAACATTGTTACACATGGACATTTCTCCGATGAAGTTGAACAAACATACACACATTCACAATCAGACACATTACAAACAGCAGAGCGACCCAATGACTTATATGTAACAATAAATATAATACATTATTTTGGACATACATAACTCGCCACAATCGGCTAAATGACTTGTATAGTAAGGATATGAAAACAGTGCATTGAGCAGTGCATCAAATTAACACATGAAATATCAATAAATATATCAGTGAACACAAGCACATACACAAACATGGAAGAATTCATATGCAGAACTCAGGATGAGAGAGATGGGGGATGAGAGAGTGATAATGTGCAGAGTAGTATACAAGTTTGTCAATGTGAGAAATGCTGCACTGTATAAATATTTGTATTGTTATTATTATTATTTTAACTCCATGGGCAAAATAACACCAATGTATAGTGTGAAATGAATGACACACCTGCAATAGTGTAATATTATAGTTTCTTAACCTGGATAGATTACACTCTCAAGATTATCGAAATATAATTGAAACTGGACTTACCTGTGCTCGCAAACAAGTATGTATTGTGTGGCCTTATTTCAGCTTTGTTGCGCGTTTCCCTGTCCGCCAAAAATGCAAGCACGGGTCTGACGTCTGGCGGCACCACAACAGGTGCAGGCTTTCCGTTCTGTAACAGTGAAGAGGATTATCCATCAATGCACTATGCCTAATTAGTAATGGTTATTGCAGTCTAAACAATTACTGTTAGTTATGACATTCCGTGGGATTTCAGCTTTACACTGATCATGAAACTCTGTCTTAAACGACCCTGACATTGATATCCTAGATGGTTCAGTGTTACACCAACACCCGCAGCATGCTAGTGCGCTAGAAGCTGCAAAAGTGGTCACCTTGGCTTGGCCGACATGAGTTCACCACCGCCTTTGGCAACCTTAGGTTTAAAAATGAATATAAGAACAATACAAAACGATACCGTGTGGAAGAAAACATCTCTTGGACTCTAACACTGTTTGAGCGTTTGTAAAATGACGCTAATTTGATGGGTTTTTTTAAACTCTTTCTCTTTAATGTATATCTCTTAACGATTTCTTAATAAGTGTCATAGAATGTTCAATATAATTTAAAAGTAAATGAGCGCTTGCTAGTATAACAAATATTAATATGTTGTTTTGCAATTCATAGCCTTGATTATTGCCTCACAGTTAGTGGGACTGTTGTAAGCAGCGGTGCGTGTTGCGCCATCCACATAAGTGGCACTGACATTGTTAATAGAACATTTTTTGTATAACTTGGGTCCTTGTTCCAAAGGGGTTCACAAAATTAGTCGTTACCTTTCCGAGTATCTGCAGAAGCTCCTGGTCAGCCATCAACTTTTTCTCGTGTTCCGAGAGTGCTTTCATCAGGTGCTCTTCAATGGCAGCAATCCCCATTGATCGGTTTTGGTAATGCTCCAATCTGAAAATGATTACAAACGTTTAGAATTATGGTTATTCTTGCAGGTTTATATATCTTAAGAACTAAATCGTGGTCTCATACCATGAGGATTTTACAATATTTACTATTTACAGGTCAAGTGGATACTAGTGATAGAAACTGCTAACGTCAAAGTTATTACTTGAAATTCAATAGTTGACCCTAAACTAAGCCCAGGCAATATTAAGTCCAAATTCACTTACGTCAAGCCTTCTATTTCTCCACTTCTTCGTTTGTTGAATAATAGAAGTCTTGCCATGGCGTAGTCCGCCCAGTGTGCGAACGTTTCTTTTGTTGGAGGGTCTTCTCTTCTGAACGTGTTTAATTCATTGGTGAGATGTCTTGTGACGCTTGCAATGTCATTGGGAGATGGAATTTGCATATGCTTCATCGCTTTTTTGTGATGCAGTTCCTGGCGTGCTTGTCTTGAAGCGAAGGTGTTCCAGTCGGATTTTAACAGATCCCTTACGCACTGCAAGTCCTCGATGAGCTCTCTGTCTCTGGGCACTTGCTGCAGCGCAACACTGGATATGCGGTCAACCAGGTGCCCAATTTCTAGCCCCAGCTTGATGGCATTGCTTGTTGACTTTGATGACGCATAGTCGTTCGTTGTGGATTTTGAAAGCACTTTGGCAGCATCTAGCATTTCAGTAAAGTACTTCGGCTTTATTGCTTCACTGAGCGTCAAATTTGGATGGCCGGTCAATTCCTGCATTTTTGACAAGAATCTTGCTGTAAACCGCATGTGGTCTCGTGCGTACTTTTTTCTATTCAATTTGTTTTTGACATTTCTGGCCAGCCAGAAACGACCCACTTCCTGTATTAGACTGTCGTTTAGAATGATGTCTTTCAGATCATCATTCTGCAGCTCTTCTAATGCTTCTAGTAGCTCGGGTGTCTTAGAGCTTCCTGGGCCTGTTAGCAGCTTGCTTGCCGCTACTATTGTGCTTCTGCTGGCAGATTTCACATGTTTGCACTTCTTGGAATGTCGATGCACGTCACTAACCCAATCAAAGCACCCTGGACATGGCCCGTATGATTCTGCATCGAATGCACCATCTGGCCGCCTGGATATGAGCAGCTCCCCTATCTGTCCAGATATTACTTTCTTGTTGTGCATGTGATTGCCTTTTTTCCGTAGTTTTTCCACTTCATCTGGCCCGTATGTCTTATTGTGCCCTGCTTCGAAATGCGGACCTAGGTGGTGCACTAGTCTTTCGCAAAAATAGCATGCATTTCTTGTGTTGCGAGCACTTTTGATTTTGTTTTTTCCCTTCTGCAGCTTGCGTATAAATATATCTGGGATGTCCGCCGCTCTTTGAATCTCGCTGGGCATTTCGTACCCCAACGGGGGCCATGTAACTGAAAACAAAACAAAACAAAAAAACTACCGTTTTATAATTCTGAAACATTCATAATTATAATGAATAAATTTAAAATAAAGCCACAAACTTAAAATCAATCCAAAGAAGATTGCGTCTGTGGGACACATTTATTTGAAGAGTAGAAATGTAACTGGCATAGAAAGACGTTGGAATTTGTTTTTTTATTAAAACTAAATCTGTTATTCAAAAGGGTCTGGTTATCTAAAAGGTGATACTTATGGAACTGTCCGTCAAATTGCTTTAATTATAGCCTTAACTTGATTTGAAAACGGTAAATTGTTCTCAAGACCCTAATCTCCATCCTCATTCGGAGATATACCAAGCAAGTGCCCTACCGGACCCCTCTAATCACTAAATGTTCGATCCGCACCCTGATTTGTTTGTGTTGGCGTAAATGTAGCATTCGATACATTAATGAATTTGCAATTTATATAGCCTAAGGAAAGTCCCTCAAAGTATTAGAATACAATACACAAATATGAAAAACAAAAACAAAAAAAACTTCCGGCTACAAGGCCTCAGTCGTCAATCTGTGCTGCTGCTACCTACCCCAACGCGTAGAAGAACTGGTATCATCTTCAGTAACAGTTCTGCCGTCTGTCTCTTGATTCAAGCTCGTCGAAGGAAGCGGCGATGGACTTCGTTTTCTTCTTCTAAAAGAGAAATGAAATGAAAACCAGCAATTAAAGAACATAATTATAATATAGGCTACGCTTTGGATATATTCTCGACATTTTATGTAATACAAGTAATTCACAGTTAGTTAAATGATCTATTTTAATGCACTTGAATTTCTGTTAAATTTACAGCTTACGTGCTCGAAACAGCTTATGCGGATGCCGCAAGGGAAATATTGTATTACAAATAGAGGATTATTAAGCAATGGTAAAACACAACTTCAATAAACTTTTTTTTATGATAAAATGCTGTAATGCATACATTCCGTTTGTGTTAAAATCAATCATAAAAACCGGGATTTTGCCAACGTAGTTTATCTTACCTTTTTCCGTCCACATCTTTCTTTTTTCTCTTTGGCAGCAATTCTTCCACGTCGTCTGATTCCTCAGATGACAGCACTAAAACATAATAGTAATAGTGTATAGTGCCTTGCAGGGGTAAGCCCACTCCCACTTTGCAGAAGTTAGACATCAAAGTAGGATGTGCGTTTATTTGGTACTACTAATTCCTATTTACGACTACTACTAAAACCAATAATAATAATTAGAAGAAAAAATTGTATGCGGTTTGCCAAATGTCTTTTGAGTGAACTTGAAGGATAATAGGAGATTTTCGGGGAAAATAAGAAAATAAAAACACTAATGATAATAATGATGTAAAGGAAAATATATATGCTTCCATAGTTTCAACGACTTCACGGAAATCAATGTTGCTCTTACTACGTTGCTTCCAGTTGAACACTTACAATGACGAATAATAACATAATTATAATTTGAATAAAAATTTTTAAAAATTAAAATAAAATACTAAATAATCTGCGAATGGACTGAATTTTTATAAGTAAAGACAAACTTGCAAAATTATTCTCATTACCCAAATACATGATACAGAAAAAACAATGCCTGAGTTAGAATAAAGGTTTACTTACATGCTGCCTGTAATTCTTTGTTGTTTGGCTCAAACGAATAATCTAATGGATCTGAGTAATCACTCTCTGTAAAAGAAATAAACAACAACGGTAATACCTGAAACAACCACGAGTCACTAGCACTCATCTAATTTTTGGCTGTAGCTCTGACGAATGTACACTGATTATATAATATAATAGCAAATGATTGATTGTGGAAGGGCAGTGGCTCTGACACAAACCTGACCACACAGTTACGCCTATCCAAATGCGCGTTGCAAAATGTGCGTTTTGAATCTTCTTTTTTCTCTGGCGGTACTGACAATATCGTTATTGAAACAATCCCAGCGCTTCGTTCAATAATGAATTTTCTCAATTTGCTCTATAAATCCCTTAGTGCACTGAGATGTCTGAATAACTTAAATAATAATAACAATAACAAAATAGCTACCTAACCATATAATAATAATGATAATAATAATATACATTATCAAGTAGCGACCACTGTATTTAAAACAAAATTAAACAAAAATGATGAATTTCCCGTCAAAAGACATTTATTTTAATAGGAGCTTCAGACCTGAACTTATAATTTCACATAACTGCACAGACAATACACTTGATCTTTTGGTTAATAATAATTCTTACCCTCAAAGTCATAAATGGATGCATCAAGTTCATGTGGGGTGCCAAAGGTACATTCAGTGTTGTCGGCTGCACAATATATTTTGTAAAACATGGTGTAAAAGGGATGAAATACGTAACAAGAGGAATGCATAAAAATGGTCGCGTAGCTTGACACATGAATCCACACGTCAGAAGGACACCAGACACGTTCAGAGCGCGCATCAACGCCATGCACAAGAGGAATCACTCGCTGCGTATTGGTTGTATGTTCTTTGGCTAAGGTTTAGTGAACACCCGTCGGTAACTTTGGTGGATTTTCTGCTGATGGTCTTGATGGGGGTCTTGTCCTTCCCCTTGAGGGTCTAGTGAGAACTTGCATGTTTGACTGGCCTGAGTACAACAATGAAATTCTTATTGCATATGCAGGACACTTTTGTCTAATCAGTTGTAGAACTGTGAGTGCGCACCCCCCACTCCGCTGCATCAATGCCAGACATCTGGATGACTTGTTCTACAAGTGCAGCGTAACCTACAGATACAGAATTGCCAAACAAGACGTACCCGCACCCTCTCGCCCCTTCCCCCCTCCATTTATTGAAATAACATCAAAACAAACAAAATAATAGATAACATATAAAACATCTCTACCGTTCAAGTCGTTATCTGTTGTTTTGGAGTTGCCAGGGCTTTCCTCTGTCGTTGGAGGGACTAATGCTTGCAGAGAGGTGCCAGCACTTTCTTCTGGTGCCCTGATGGTGGCTATCATTACATATGAAACAAGAACCCCCCAAAAAAACTATTAAATAAAAGAAGTAATTAAAAACAGGAACGTGTAAATATGAACAGCTAAAAACTGACGAATCCATGTTAACTCGTCAGAACCAACGACCTTTATAAGCAGGTCGTTGAGGTACCCGGTCCAAAACACTTCCCTCCTGTTTCATATTAAGTAGGTTACTCCCCGGTAAGTGTATTCAGACATGGTTCAGAATGCGTAAGAAAAGACTATATCTCATTGTTACAGCTCTAGTTCGCAGAGAACACGGACACAGACACAAACATTCTCCTTTATATATATAGAGAGAGATTAACAATGTCTGAATGGATTTACATGATGCAATAATTATTATTCCGTCTGTCGTTACGACTATTTCTCATAATTTTAATATGCACATAAAAATCTTCTTACCGGTCGGTAGCTTTGGTGAATTTTCCGCTGGTCGATTTGTTGGTGGTCTTGATGGGGGTCTTGTCCTTTCCCTTGAGGGTCTAGTGAGAACTTGTATGTTTGACTGGCCTGAGTACAACAATGAAATTCTTATTGCATATGCAGGATACTTTTGTCTAATCAGTTGTAGAATTACTAAACAAGAAGAACCCGCACCCTACCGCCCCCCTCCATTTATTGAAATAACATCAAAACAAACAAAATCAATAGATAACATAATTATAAAACATCTCTACCGTTCAAGTCGTCATCTGTTGTTTTGGAGTTGCCAGGGCTTTCCTCTGTCGTTGGAGGGACTAATGCTTGCAGAGAGGTGCCAGCACTTTCTTCTGGTGCCCTGATGGTGGCTATCATTATATGAAACAAGAACAAATGAAAAAAGATTAGATAAAAAAGGGATTAAAAACAGGAACTTGTAATTATGAACAGCTAAGCCACTGATGAATCCTTGTTAACAAGTCAGAACCGTTGAGATACCCGGTAAACAAACACTTCCCCCCTGTTTCATAAGTAAGCTACTCCCCGGTAAGTGTATTCAGACATGGTTCAGAATGCGTAAGAAAAGACTGTATCTCATTGTTACAGCTCTAGTTCGCAGGGAACACAGACACAGACAAACATTCTCCTGTATATATATATAGAGAGAGATTAATAATGTCTGAATGGATTTACGTGATGCAATAATTATTATTCCGTCTGTCGTTACGACACTTTATTTCTCTTACTCTGAATATGCACACACGAATCTCCTTACCCGTCGGTAGCTTTGG
Organism: Littorina saxatilis; assembly: GCF_037325665.1. Lineage (NCBI taxonomy): Eukaryota > Metazoa > Mollusca > Gastropoda > Littorinimorpha > Littorinidae > Littorina > Littorina saxatilis. Next base: position 13,431 of record NW_027127467.1, on the reverse strand, counting down.
TGAATTTTCCGCTGATGGTCTTGATGGGGGTCTTGTCCTTTTCCTTGAGGGTCTAGTGAGAACTTGTATGTTTGACTGGCCTGAGTACAACAATGAAATTCTTATTGCATATGCAGGACACTTTTGTCTAATAAGTTATAGAATTGCCAAACAAGACGTACCCGCACCCTCCTGCCCCCCACCCCCTCCATTTATTGAGAAAAAACACACCAAAACAAACAAAACAATAGATAACATATAAACATCTCTACTGTTCAAGTCGTTATCTGTATTTTGGGAGTTGCCAGGGCTTTCCTCTGTCGTTGGAGGGACTAATGCTTGCAGAGAGGTGCCAGCACTTTCTTCTGGTGCCCTGATGGTGGCTATCATTACATATGAAACAAGAACCCCCCAAAAAAACTATTAAATAAAAGAAGTAATTAAAAACAGGAACGTGTAAATATGAACAGCTAAAAACTGACGAATCCATGTTAACTCGTCAGAACCAACGACCTTTATAAGCAGGTCGTTGAGGTACCCGGTCCAAAACACTTCCCTCCTGTTTCATATTAAGTAGGTTACTCCCCGGTAAGTGTATTCAGACATGGTTCAGAATGCGTAAGAAAAGACTATATCTCATTGTTACAGCTCTAGTTCGCAGAGAACACGGACACAGACACAAACATTCTCCTTTATATATATATAGAGAGATTAACAATGTCTGAATGGATTTACATGATGCAATAATTATTATTCCGTCTGTCGTTACGACTATTTCTCATAATTTTAATATGCACATAAAAATCTTCTTACCGGTCGGTAGCTTTGGTGAATTTTCCGCTGGTCGATTTGTTGGTGGTCTTGATGGGGGTCTTGTCCTTTCCCTTGAGGGTCTAGTGAGAACTTGTATGTTTGACTGGCCTGAGTACAACAATGAAATTCTTATTGCATATGCAGGACACTTTTGTCTAATCAGTTGTAGAATTACTAAACAAGAAGAACCCGCACCCTACTGCCCCCCTACATTTATTGAAATAACATCAAAACAAACAAAATCAATAGATAACATAATTATAAAACATCTCTACCGTTCAAGTCGTCATCTGTTGTTTTGGAGTTGCCAGGGCTTTCCTCTGTCGTTGGAGGGACTAATGCTTGCAGAGAGGTGTTAGCACTTTCTTCTGGTGCCCTGATGGTGGCTATCATTATATGAAACAAGAACAAAAGAAAAACCATTAGATAAAAAAAGGGATTAAAACCGGAACTTGTAAATATGAACAGCTAAAAACTGATGAATCCATGTTAACAAGTCAGAACCAACGACCTTTATAAACAAATATGTGAGGTACCTGCATGGCGTTGCTCAGTGTTAAGTCCCGGACAGACACCCCTCCCCTTTTAACAATTGTCAAAGGTTACCTCCGAAGCTCAGAACACTATATACTTAAAAAAAAAAGTCTAATGTCTGCTTAAATACATAAGTGCTTGCTTTGTTTTTTGGATCACTTTTATTTCTCCTGCGTGCGCAATGAGCATGTCTACCGACTTTGAGGATCACGCTATATAAGACAGCATCAACATCATCTCCGAGGTATCAACAACTCATGTCCCTAAAAGGAAAATTTCCTAGATTCAGATTCATCTCCGAGGTGCCTGTGGGGTAAACAATAAAAATAAGCCCAGACCTACTCCGAGGGGGTCACGGGGGGGGGGGGGGGGGGGCAGGAGGGATGGGAGGCGGTGTGGGGGGGGGGGGGATTTGCAATTGCCGGTGCGAGGTGGGTGTTGATATACATCTAGATCAACCCTAGTATTACCAAACGACCCGGTACCCCCCTCACCTTTAAATTCGAAACTGATCTAAAACAACAAAGCACAGCAAGTGAGATTTTAGGCTGAAGCCTATTCTTACAATCTGTCCCCTGTACAATAAATAGGAGAGATAGAGAGAGAGAAAGAGAGATAAATAGAGAGAGAGAGACAGAGAGAGAGACAGAGAGAGAGAGAGAGATAGAGAGAGAGAGAGAGAGGGAGAGAGAGAGAAAGAGAGAGAGAGGGAGAGAGAGAGAGAGAGAGAGAGAGAGAGAGAGAGAGAGAGAGAGAGAGAGAGAGAGAGAGAGAGTGAAAGAGAGAGAGAGAGAGTGAAGAGAAAGTCAAAGGCAAAAACAGGATTTTGTATTAGCAACAGACAAAAAGAAAATAAGAATGACAAAGAAAAAACGAAAATAAGAATGACAAAGAAAGAAAAGAAAAACCAAGAACCATTATTTTGTTCTTACCTGTTTTTGAAATCGATGCCCTCAGCATCAATAGTCCTCTGGTCATCGGCAAATTGCAATTTGTCAACGACATCGTTTTTTTCACGAATAGACCTATTCCACTACATGTGTAACATTTCCTCCGGGTAATAAAAGTGTGCCGATATTTTAGTGCTGTTTTTCTTGTTCCCTGGATACTTATGCGCGTAGGAGTCTGTCTATATTACTTATTCACCGCTGGCTTTATATAATATATGGTACCAGTTCAACAAAAAGCTCTTAGTTTGCCATTGGTCAGTTTTCAGGCCCTTCCCCCTGGAAATATATATTTACACCGAAATAAGCTCCATGTCAACGTCACTCACTTTGCAGTAACGCCTTTTTAGTATTGACAATTGTGCATTGTTTTGCCAGGCATAACAAGCGATTTTCAGTCTGCATCAGAGCAAGGAGCTGTTTCCCAAATCAATGCGGAACGCTGCGGAAACTGCCTACGTACACGGAGGGGTACAACTTCCGTTGGTGCGGGAGATTATCTGTTAGAACATAGCTAGATTTTGCAGCATTGTTCTGGTTTCAGCCCGCTGATTGTCTTGTGTTGATGCCATGTCCTGCTTGGCAACCCTGTAAGAGGATGCAGTACAGCGGTAACCTTCCACTACCTAGGGTTTCTTATCAGCATGACTGAGGTCTTGACACGCACCATGCGTTGTTTCATCAAACAATGTATAGTGTCTATTGACAGTTAGAAAGAGAAGTACGCCTTCTTTTGGTTTAAATACATATTTATCCAACAGTCCGAATTACAATAGAAAGGGCAAGATGAAGAAACACAAAAGCACGAGGCTCAAATAAGTGCTACCAAAATTAAACAGTAAAATATACAGAATGCTATACAGTCACGCAGTCCTTCTGTTTTATTGTCCGTACTCAGATTATGTATCGGATGTTTTAGAGTCAAATGAGCTGAATCTTTGCGTATATCTTCAAAGATGGCTCCACACGATTGTAACTAAAGGTTATATTCGTAGTCCTACTATTATCCCGCCAATACTTTTCTTCATATACCACCAATAGTATTATGCTTTTAGATATCGTTGTTAAATGATGTATTTTGATGCTGTTACCGCTGTCTGTCTCTGTCGTCTTTATTTCTCTCCCTCTCTTTCTCCTCCTGTCTGTCTTTATTTATCTGTTTCCGCGTCGGTCTCTACGTCTGTCCCTATCTCTGTCTGTCTCTATTTGTCTGGTTTTATGCAAGCAATGATAAGTGTATAGATTATATAATGGTATGATACGTGAAGATTGTATAGGGACTTCTGCTACACTTATGGTGTAAAACACATGGGATGAATCATGCTGTCGTTACTGCATTTGGTGTCACTCGGTTCAAATAATTAAAATGTATGGTTAGTGCACGTCCAATTCAATTGTGATTAGGCTACACAGCCATAGTTATTAGTATATAGGTTGTGTATATGAAACATGGTGTAATCGGCGTACCGTTTCCGCACAGTCTTCGACTCGACGACTCCATAACCCCACATACACGTGAACATCAATAGATCTCCCAAACTTCTTTGAATATTTTAATCAAAATGTTTGAAGTACATACTCAGAAGACGACCCTTCAACTCTGTTGAAACATTCAATTCAGGGTGTTTCCGCTAAAAATGTGTCTGTAAATCAAGTTCTTAGTTGAAGTTAAACAAATTGATCCTTACATAGCCCGTAAAAGCCCGCGAGGTAAATAGAAAGGGCAGACAAAAACAGTTGTAAGCGCAATCTATAATTGGAACCTGTTATGGCGTAGTTGGTATGTCGTTCGCCTGTGGCCCACCCCCACCCTTTTATTCGTTGCTCATTCTCCTATTACCTCAACACCGCACTCCCCCCTTCCCTTCCCTCCCCAGGTGCTAGACCACCCCACCACTCTGACCACACACCGATATCTGTTATCTCTCACAATTAACTCTCTCACGGTGGCATCACAGCTACGCCCCCACCCCCTCCCAACCCCTCACCCCCCCCCCCCTTTCCTGCACACAGCCGCAACATACACTCTTAGTTTAAATTAACTTTCTTCTAGAAAGTACACATAAATATCACACACTTGAATGTTGTTCAAGAGCTTCAGGGCATATTCACTGATGTCATTACTTCAGTTATTGTCAAGATTAATTATAATATCAATAGTTTTATGATAATAATAAAATTAAAGGCACAGTAAGCCTCCCGTAAACCATCACAGATACGGTCAGGCTTTTACACACAGTACAAAAACCCTTTCATTTAAACACTCACCGATTGAGAACATCCTAGGTGCCCTCCGTAAAGAGCGAACAATTTTCAAAGAATTTATTTTTGCGTGGTTTATCTTACCCCTGAGCCATCGTGAACCCGTGTGATCTAGGTGTTTTTTTCTCACAATGTAGTAGTCAGTTAGTCATTTGAATGCGACTCGATGTGAGCTTATCTACAATAGCACGTTTTTATGCACGAAACAAACGGCTGTGGTTCACAAGAACTCTAGCGATGGCTTTTGACTGTTGAGAGGAACGGCGATATGCATAAACCGTCGTCTGATACGACCCTTGCGTGACCCTGCTTCCGGGCTTTTTTTTTCAAACTTTCACAACTTCGAATTGTACTGATCTTGTCTTGATGAAAAAAAAAGAATTCTTTTATGATTACAGAATGTTTGTGTAACAAACTGTCAATTTATTATTTAGATTTTAAAAGTTAGGTCTAGCGCAAAAACGCACCACGGTCCAAAAACATTCATCCAGACCATCGGTGGCTGGCAGAGGAACCTCCGATTGGGCCACCAGAAGTAGATAATAATATATCAAGACTGAATGAGAATTCTGATTTTCGCGCTGTTTTGCGGTACGTAAAGGACCAGCGCAATAACCAGCTTGTAATGCTGAAAGGTTTATATTTTTGTGTAAGCGTGCTCACATTGAGGTAGCATCCTGACTATTTTTATTGGGGGTAGTGTGCACGAGTCAGTGAAAGGGGGAAGGGAACATCATTCTTATCTTCATTGTTTACTGATAAGCGGTATGGTTTTACCCCAGCGCAGCGCCTTCGCAGACACGTAAAAGAAACCAGACCACCCCCAATTATGGTACCGTTATGATTCTGCCTGCGAACTCAGGGAATGCCGTTCCCTGAGACATGCCGTTCCCTGAGACACTGACTACCTATAGAGGTGAAAGGAGAGGCTGGTGCAGCGGGGTGCCCGAGCCTCAGAAGGATAGTTGGCGATGCAGCAAGGCCATTGATATCAGCGTGAACTTGTTATCAGCCGGTGCCGTTATCGGGTTACAGCCGTAGCCCTTTCGCCGTGGCTTCGCCGAGCTAGCACTGTAAGTCAGAAACACTTCCCCTCGGACTTTGGGAACTGCATTATAACAAACAATTAGTGTTAATGCTGCTACTTTAAATTAAAGCCATGCTTTTTCTGTTTAAACTGTGGCGTCATTTTCTGGTTTTGTTTTTGTATCCGGGGTTGTAAGAATTTACATGACAAATACACAGTTCGCCACCTGTTTAACTCTTTTTATATTTTAATCCAGACAGCATTATCCACCACCACCCATTATATAAACATTCAATTTTGTGTAGTCCCGATATCAATGTTGCAAACCTTTTGATGCAGCTTTTAATAATATAAGAGATTTGATAAATATAATTATGAAAAACAATATTATTCATTGCTTGATTGTACATGGAAGAAACAGTAGGCCTAAGTTTTCTTGGATACAATGTCATAGTGGCTTATTTGACGACTGGGTTGATAAGGTAGCAAAACAAGACCCGAAAAAATAATTAAACACTATCAACCTGGAAATCCCGTTATCGTAACAATAAATGGAGAGTATCAAAGAGGAACAATTAGGTTAGAATATAGTACTTTAATTTTCTTCTAATGCAGTATTAAAACAATGATTACTTTTGCCCCCGAACAATAAATACTTTAGCGCAACGTCTTAGCTTGTATTAGAAAACAAAATATTGCAAAGATATTATTTCAGTTTAGATTTTTTTTTTTAACTCTTAATCATATCATTAAAGGACCGCAGTGTAATGACAAAATATATTCCACAAACTATTACGAATGTGGGTAATAAAAACATTGATTATTGGTTTGGAATTGCTAGGTCACTTAGTTGCAGTCCAATTGGACGTTTTCTTCGGTTGTTGTTGTAGATTATAGTCTTTGGACATCTAAGTGTATAAGGGACTAATGGTCCCATTTTTCTGACACAAGCGAACCAGTTGTTGGTAAGGGGAATGGATAGAGTCACACATTGGCCAATCCTGTATTCAAACCAAGGACTTTTCGGTTACTAGTAAGACGCTCTACCAACTGAGCTACACGGCCCCACGGTTTTCTGTAAATTGTATATATATGTTACAGTGAATATATTTAATCAGGGAATAAATATATTCCCTAAAATATCCAGGTAATATACATATTTCCTGAAATTTGAAGGCCATTTTTAGACGTATTCCTTGACTTATATTTAGCATTCAAAAGGAGACACTTTGATGGAGTGAACTCGCAATCTCTCAGAAGCGAGAGGTTGCGAGTTCGACCCTGGGCCAGGGCGTTAGCAATTTTCTCCCCCCCCCCTTTCCTAACCTAGGTGGTGGGTTTAAGTGCTAGTCTTTCGGATGAGACGAAAAACTGAGGTCCCTTCGTGTACACTACATTGGGGTGTGCACGTTAAAGATCCCACGATTGACAAAAGGGTCTTTCCTGGCAAAATTGTATAGGCATAGATAAAAAATGTCCACCAAAATACCCGTGTGACTTGGAATAATAGGCCGTGAAAAGTAGGATATGCGCCGAAATGGCTGCGATCTGCTGGTCGATGTGCATGCGTGATGTATTGTGTAAAATAAATTCCATCTCACACGGCATAAATAGATCCCTGCGCCTTGATTCGGAGTCTGGAGATACGCGCGCGATATAAGACTTCATATAATAATAATAAAAAAATCTCTCTCTCTCTCTCTCTCTCTCTCTCTCTCTCTCTCTCTCTCTCTCTCTCTCTCTCTCTCTCTCTCTCTCTCTCTCTCTCTCTCTCTCTCTCTCTCTCTCTCTCTCTCTCTCTCTCTCTCTCTTTTTTTCAATTTCAATTTTTTCCAACATAATATTCATAGTCATCTGATAAACAGTTTGTAAACTGTGATGTTTTTGCTTTTAATTATTCTGGACGTTGTGATGATTTAGCTAATGCAATCACGGTTACTGTTTATTTTATATGTTTGTGTTAACTTGTTTTAAGGGACAGATTGGTAGATTAGACTGTCCAGTCTAAAATCTTTATCCCGAATAAAGTTCTACAAGTTATAAGTTCTCTCTCTCTCTCTCTCTCTCTCTCTCTCTCTCTCTCTCTCTCTCTCTCTCTCTCTCTCTCTCTCTCTCTCTCTCTCTCTCTCTCTCTCTCAATGTTCTTATGATCAGCTATGTTCTTGATAACAGTGCGTGTACGTTACAACTGGCTCATCAGTGATCCAAACGATAATCCCTTTGTTCTGCGGCTTTGACCTCTTTGTGACCCGAGGTCAGTATCCCGTTTTTTTCTCTGTGAAATCTGCAGCCCAGGGCAGAGAGTTTGTCGCTAAAGCTATGACGGCTTACTAGTGCCAAAACCTCATAATTGTAATTACCATTTTCACGTGTTTATTACTAATTTTCCCGGGAAAATTACTATAATAATGGTACAAGATATGGTGGTAAAATGACACTTGGCCTGAAAAATCTCGCCACAATGGGATGGCATAACGGCGAAACGGGAATAATAGATCCCTTGACTTTGGGGTAGTGCGACTCTGTCACTGCTAGCTTTCCATTGGGAGGAAGCGACCGGAATTTCCCAACGATGGGACATCCTAGTAATGAAAATTTTTTTAAAAAAAATCTTCAAATTAACAGAGTCGTGCTACCCCAAAAGTCTAGGGATTTCGTTTTTGTCCCTTGACTTTGGAGATGACAAGAAATTATCGGGCGCAAAAACGTGATATGTAAAACATTTACAATTCGCGGGGCGCGCCTCGCGATTTGTAAAAACAGCTGTTTCTAGGAGATTTACAACACATTCCCTTCATTCTAATGCCCTACTATCTTGCACCAGTCTGTCAGCCAGGCAATTAGCTTGCTGTGTGTCCAGCCGGGGATGTTTATCCCCACTGTAATTGATAGTAGGCAGCTTCAAGTGAAACTGGCCCCTTCAAGTGAAACTGGCCCCTGGTGCCTTGGCACTAAGCAGGAAATGGACTCCAGATGTTAAAACAAATGCCCCCATATCTCAGTTCCCTCTAATCATGTTCCATCTCTCTCTCCTTCTCTCCCCCTCTATCTCTCTAATATTGACAACACCCCTCATATGATCACTCAACCTCTCCCGATCGCCCTCTGTCTCTCACCTTCTTACACACACTCTCTCTTTTCCCAACTCTTCTCTCTCTCCATCTCTCTCTCTCTTCCATAATGACACCCCCCATATATCACTCTACTTATCCTCCACTCTCGAATCTCCAAACATTCAGTTAAACGTGATTAACTGGTATCGCACCCCTATGACAGCTAATATTCCATATTCTCTGCATTCTCTGCTTGCTGCATTACGTTAAAGGTTTAATGCTCTTTTTTTTTCAAGCCACATTTCACGTCAACCAACTTTCATCAAGACGTTATTCAAAGCGTCATTGTAGAAATGACATTCGGAAATATTAGGGGAATCTCTGTCATAACATTTGTTTCTATTTGTTTCCTATCAGGCATTTTTTGTTTTAATCACAAGTAATATGATACAGACACACAAAGAGAAACACCTATAGTGACAGCCGCTCTATCATGCTAGGACTGGTGTCAGTATACTGTGACTATAATTATGAGGATGTAAGTCTCTGCGACTTCAATCTTAGTGTGGCAGTACATTAATCTGCTGACCATAAACAAGGAATGCGTCCAGCTGTCTCTCTAGCTCTCCAGTAGGCTTCTCAGCGGGCTACCTGCTTGACGACGTTCTAATTGATGGCACGCGAACCGTGTAATGTATAGCTGCGCGCCTCTCCACGGCCCCCCACTCCCACCGCCAGCCCCACGCATCCCTCTCTCTCGCCCTTCCTCTCCCCCCCCCCCCCCCCCGTCCCTCTCTCCCCCCCTCCCTCTCTCCCCCTCCTTCTTTCTCTCCCCCCTCTCTCTTTACCCTTAATTGTCAATCCGTTTTCCATTGCTAAATTCATACGGATAAATAAAAGCTTGATGTTTAGCAAGAATCACCTCTGATTTGTTATTTGCACTGTCACTGAAGACTAGACCGTCAGTGAAACTTAATACAGTTCGCCACCTGTTTACCTCTTTTTATATTTTAATCCAGACAGCATTATCCACCACCACCCATTATATAAACATTGTATTTTGTGTAGTCCCGATATCAATGTTGCAAACCTTTTGATGCACCTTTTAATAATATAAGAGATTTGATTTATACGTATTCCCGGTTTCACTCAATGAATATATATATTCCCTAAAAATATCCAGGTAATATACATATTTCCTGTAATTTGGAGGCCATTTTGAGACGTATTCCCTGACTTGTATTTAGCATTCAAAAGGAGACACTTTGATGGAGTGAAAAATCTCTCTCTCTCTCTCTCTCTCTCTCTCTCTCTCTCTCTCTCTCTCTCTCTCTCTCTCTCTCTCTCTCTCTCTCTCTCTCTCTCTCTTATGCTTACAAATATAACAACAATTGCATAACAATAGAATTTACAACACAAAATTACACTGTTTGCACCAATGAAGTGAGAAAAAATGACTTTTGTATTGGCTAAATCAACAAGCCGTAATAACTCTAGTTGGCGGGATATATTTTGTTTGTTTGTTTGTTTGTTTGTTTGTTTGTTTGCTTAACGCCCAGCCGACCACGAAGGGCCATATCAGGGCGGTGCTGCTTTGACTTTTAACGTGCGCCACACACAAGACAGAAGTCGCAGCACAGGCTTCATGTCTCACCCAGTCACATTATTCTGACACCGGACCAACCAGTCCTAGCTAGCACTAACCCCATAATGCCAGACGCCAGGCGGAGCAGCCACTAGATTGCCAGGCCGGGGTTCGAACCCACGACCTCCCGCTCACTGGGCGGACACCTTACCACTAGGCCACCGTGTTGCGGTTTGGCGGGATATAGTGATCCTTACATCAAAGACCAATAAAGCTACCCTTTCAAACCATGTTTTGAGTTTTTTTGCTTATTTGCTATTGTGTTTGGTTGTAATATGTTATATAGAATTGTGCATGTGAAGGGATATTATATTTTCTAAATATGGAAAAAGTGAAAGCTAATTTAAAATTTATGGACAGATTAATTGATGAAAATGGCTCTCAATAACGACGCAAAAAGGAATTTTACAGGAGCAAGTGAGATTTTACAATAAACTGTTTGATAAAAATGGGAATTTTGTTGAGGAGGATGCTGAAAGTAAAGTTCTTAATTTAAATATTCCTCAGTTAAATGACGAACGAAAATATGTTTTGGAAACTGATTTTACTGTGTTAGAAATCGGCAGGGCGCTGTCTTTATTAAAAAAATGGTTCGTCACCAGGCTTAGACGGATTGACTACAAGTTTCATGAAAAATGTTTGGCCTAAAGTAAAAAGGATGGTGGTTAATTCCCTTCAAAGTGCATTTAGAGTCGATGAATTGTCAGATACTCAGAAAAGAGCAGTTATCACGTTGAAAGGCAAGTAACTTGATTAGATTAATTGATGATGTCATTAATTACGCTAATGAAAGAAATCAAGCAGGTATATTACTTGCCCTTGACTATGCCCCGAGCCTACGATTCCATCTCAAAAGACTATGTGGTCTGGTCCTTTAAAAAAATTTGGTTTTGGCGAAAAATGTGTTAAATGGATTAAAGTTTTAAGAGAAGTTAAAAGGGCAATAACCAACCTGGCTCTTCCACGGTCTCAGATAGCATTACATATTGGTTTAATGACAAACACTACGAGCTGCACAAATTATATAATAATAATAATAATAATAATAAGAACATTTATATAGCGCTAAATCAAAAACTTTCGTTAAAAAGGCTTGCTCTAAGCGCTTGACATCTAAACTAAAACGTCATGCACACTCTTTACAATGATGTACAAGAACTTCATGTCACACTCTTTCATTCAATATAGCACCATTCACACAATTGTTATTCTGTACAAGACAATAAGTTAGTCTAACATTTAAAATGTTCATAAAATGAAAACAAAAAAAAACCAGACTGATTAAAACAACTGCTTAGTGCTAACAAAACATGAATCTTAATAATAACGTAATACATGTTTCACTGTTAAGACCATAAAAAAAACCTATGTGCTAAAATAACTTCAAACTTTTAAAAACTTCTTATAAAATACACAGCACATCTAAATAAACACCAGAATGATAAAACAAAAGGCAACTCGTTAAAACTATTAAATGCATCAATGTCTAAAACACGAAAGACTCAAATATAAAATACACAATTCTCTAAAATTGTTTATTAAAAAAACTGAAACCGACCTGCTCAAAGTAAACCATACCCACCCCCTCCCTACCCACCCCCAACCCTCCTCCTACACTAAATACTAATTATTTCTACTCTTAACTTTCCAACTACACGTTATCCATAAACTATGCACTATGGGTTGGATTTCGGAAGAAATAAGTGTGAATTCCGGAATCCGTCAGGGATGTCCCCTCTCACCTTTGGCCTTCGTGCTTGCTGTAGAATTATTAGCAATCAAAATCCGAAGTCACCCCAATATTAAAGGATTTGCCTTACCAGATGTAGGTTTTGCAGAACAAACATCGCGTATCTTGAAACTGGCTATGTACACCGATGACATAACTGTTTTACTTTAAGATAAAAACGACATGGAAACGGTTTTGAAAATTATTGATGATTTCTCCAATATATCTCGCTTAAAATTAAATAAAAGTGAAACGGAAGCAATGTGGTTGGGATCGCGTAAAAACTGTCAAGAGAAATATTGCGATATTAAATGGAATTCCCAGGTTAAAATCATGGGAATTAGTCAGTTTTAAAAATGACATCCCGGCCTCTGAAATTATGGAAAATTGGTCCAAAAGACTTGAAAAAGTTGAACAAATCATTTGCAGATGGTCAAGAAGAAATTTAAGTATAAGCGGCAAATTATGTATTATTAAGTCCTTCTTAGTTTCACAATTTGTTTACGTTATGCAGGCGCTTCTTGCCCCTGTTAAAGTTCTCGATAAGTTGAATACTATTTTGCTCAGGTTTCTCTGGAAAAGGAAGTATTCAAATACAAAAGCCTTTGAAAAAGTTAAACGAAATGTATTGTGTAATGTGGTGGAAGAAGGTGTTATTAACATGATAAACGTCCACGATATGCAGACTTCTTTTTTACTGACATGGGCAGCAAAACTTCAACAACAAAAACATGAACCGTGGACAACGATTCCGTTAAGTCTTTATCAGGTATTGGGAAGAAATTTACTTTGTTTTAAAGCCACAACACCACTAAAACCAAGGTATTGAATGCATTCGATCAAACTTTTGGACAGAAGTTCTCTTAAAATGAATCCATAATAAAGCATTGATTTATGAGAGAGAAGATCGCTTTGGCGATCAATGTTTGTGGAACAATATAAAAGTGGTTTATACAAATAAAAGCTTATATTTTAAAAAATGGATAGAAGCGCACTTAGATACGGTGAAAGATATTCGGAGATATGATTCCTTTTAACCAGCTGTGCACAAAGAACGGATACAGTCCCTCTAGATTTTTTGAGTACCCGGTACGGCGCAGTGAAGACTGCTGTGCGAGCGCTTGCACTTCGCAAAAACACAGCCAGCCCGCGAGCAGGCGAACACAATAATGACCTTGACACACGGAACCCTGCGAGAAAGATTCGCATGCAGTCTAAACGAGCGAGCCTTGCGCTGCTACATTTTGGTTACATAAATATCAGGTTAAACTAGATCACAGTTATTGGCTGTTAGCAAGCAAATGTACAAAAGAAGAAAGATTGCGATTGTTACAATGGAAAATATTACATAATATTTATCCCACGAATATATTATTAAATAAATTGAAAATTAGAGAAACAAAATTATGTTCATTTTGTAAACACATTGATTATGTTGAACA
>NW_027127466.1:0-5220 GCF_037325665.1 Littorina saxatilis | reverse complement strand
AACCCCGGCCGTGCAGTCTACATGATTATGATGCAGGAAGGTGAGTAAGTTAGAGAAAAGGGTTTCAGTGTCGAGAACGTACGTCAACACAAGAGAGAGAAAAGCTGGTTTGGATGAATGACACTATCAGATGCAGACACTGAGCCGCCATATTTAACTCCGAGGGGTTAATACGAAAGCGGGGACCTTCACTAAATCAAATTCACAACAACAGCTATCGATTCCTAGCGTGTCTTTTGGACAGGAACCCGAAAGGCATGTAATTTTGAGGGTGTGAGTTTTATGGGCAAGGAGAAGGGAATATGACAGGAGACACAAGGAGAAAAAGAGGAGAGTCTTCACCTCCAGTGTCGAGGTGACTCGCGCTGAAATTTGTGTTGGCAAGTGCACTTTGTCTTGCGAGTACTCTCGATGTTGAGCTGCTATCACCAAAACATACTTTGCCTTGCAGGAAACAGAGAACCCAGTGTTCTAAGTAGCCATTTTATAAACCAGTATATTATTTATTTTAAAACAAGTATTAACTGCAGCTCCTATAGAGATAGATCGATCTGTCACAGAAAGCAACCATTTTCACAACAAGGTATTTGATGGGAAAATTATGATAGTTTAAATGACCGGTTGCCAATTTCAATTTCAGTATTTCCAGATACACATAGGTAAAATACCACAATGTCCCGTTAACCGAAATTTCATTTCTGTCAGTGTCATTTGTAACAGAAATCTTTGATCCAAAAAGTGTGTAAGATATAACCAAGTTGAGAGCCTTACATAGCAGAGGAATGTTGACTGAATTTACACGAGAATGAGGGTTTTGGCTTGGGTATGAAAGTTGTTGCAATACTGTTTTTGCACAGTGTAGCTGCACTGTAGTCAACCATAGTCAAGCAATACTTGGTTTTCACATGGTGGCGTTTTTGGAGCCAAACAATCTTTGGCTTGCTTTTGATTCAAACACAACACGAATAGTCGGCCTACTCATGAACGGAAATGCAATGCTAATGCGTGGGTGTTGCTTTCATGGCAATGAGAGTGTTCACAGTAGAATGTATTTCCATCGATCTGCCTGTGCTGTTCGTCAAGAGGTGTGAAACAATGCCAATCATCGTTAACATTGTTTTTTTCTTCAGACTATATACTTGTGTGGCAGGGACTGGGTGGCCGAGTGGTAACGCACTTGCGCTCGGAATCGAGAGGTTGCGTGTTCGACCCTGGGTCAGGCCGCTATTTTCTCCCCCCTTTCCTAACCTAGGTGGTGGGTTCAAGTGCTAGTCTTTCGGATGAGACGAAAAACCGAGGTCCCTTCGTGTACACTACATTGGGGTGTGCACGTTAAAGATCCCACGATTGACAAAAGGGTCTTTCCTGGCAAAATTGTATAGGCGTAGATAAAAATGTCCACCAAAATACCCGTGTGACCTGGAATAATAGGCCGTGAAAGGTAGATGCAGCGCCTAAAGGCAGTCGATCTACTGGCCGATGTGAATGCGTGATATATTGTGTAAAAAATTCCATCTCACACGGCATTAATAGGTAACATGCGCCTTGAGTCGCCTTGTGTGGTGAGATACGTGCGCGATATAAATCCTCGTAAATAAAATAAATAAAAATAAAGTATCTGTCTTGTTGCACTTGTTGTTTGTATCAAATGTATATCTTTATTTAACATTTTATGACGTCGTTTTATGTCATGACCAACACTGATCGATCAAGGCAGAACATTTACAGTGTTAGTTAAAGGCACAGTCGTTCTCGTGTAAATAATCAAACTTCCCATCTCATGTCTGGCCAGGCTTTTACATGGGGCAAGACATCCTTCAACTTGGAAACAACAACTTCTTCTTCTTCTTCTCCGTTCATGGGCTGAAACTCCCACGTACACTCGTGTTTTTTACGTGTATGACCGTTTTTACCCCGCCATTTAGGCAGCCATACGCTGCTTTCGGAGGTAGCATGCTGGGTATTTTTCTGTTTCTATAACCCACCGAACTCTGACATGGATTACAGGATCTTTTCCGTGCGCACTTGGTCTTGTGCTTGCGTGTACACACGAAGGGGGATAAGCCACTAGCAGGTCTGCACATAAGTTGACCTGGGAGATCGGAAAAATCTCAACACTTAACCCACCAGGCAGCCGCGGCCGGGATTCGAACCCTCGACCTTTCGATTAAGAGGCCGACGTCTTACCACCCTGCCACAGCGCCCGACGGAAATAACAACAAAATCAACATCCTCGCTACTCCCCGTGCACAGCGGACTTTTTGGATGAATACATTTATCAACAGACACTCGTGGTTTTTAATTAAATTAATTCAAAAACAAAATTAGAGTGGACTTTTTGGATGAATACATTAATTTCTCAAAAGACACTAGTGGTTATTATTTAGATTAATTCATCAAAAACGTTAGAGTGGACTTTTTGGACGAATACATTTCTCAATAGACACTAGTGGTTATTATTTAAATTAATTCATCAAAGAAGTTAGAGTGGACTTTTTGGACGAATACATTTCTCAACAGACACTAGTGGTTATTAATGAAATTGATTCAACAACAAAATTAGAGTGGACTTTTTGGATGAATACGTTTCTCAAAAGATACTAGTGGTTATTATTTAAATTAATTCATCAAAAAAATTAGAGTGGACTTTTTTGACGAATATAAAATTATTTCTCAATAGACATTAGTGGGTTTTTAAAAATATTAATTCATCAACAAAATTAGAGTGGACTTTTTGGATGAATACATTTCTCAACAGACACTAGTGGTTTTGTTTTTAATTAAATTAATTCAACAACAAAGTTAGAGTGGACTTTTTGGATGAATACATTTCTCAATAGACAATAGTGGTATTTAATATACAATTTATATAAAAACAAATCTTCGAAAAAGTTAGAGTGGAATTTTTGGACGAATACATTTCCCAACAGACACTAGTGTTTTTCCATGAAATTATCTTCAACAAAAAGTCTCACTCCACATCAAGCACTGAAGCAGTCACGCTGGTGGTGTTTAGTAAATGTAATTTGTTTTCTATTTAAAAGAAAAGATTCAAGAATATTAATGGTGGTGCATTGCATGCCATATATTGACAATTTCCTGATGAGAAGAGAATGATCAATAACATCGAACGCCTTTGCAAAATCCACAAACAGTGCTGCAGAAAATTTGTTGGAATTTATGTTGGTTAGCCATTGATCAATTAGATTTATAATAGCTGTATGACATAAGTGCTTTTTGCGAAAACCAGATTGATTTGGATGGAATAAATTGTTTTTATCAAAATGTGCTAGGGCATGTTTATATATATGTTTTTCCAAGGGTTTTGAAAGTGGTGATATGATTGAAATTGAAATTGAGAGAGAGAGAGAGAGAGAGAGAGAGAGAGAGAGAGAGAGAGAGAGAGAGAGAGAGAGAGAGAGAGAGAGAGAGAGAGAGAGAGTAAAAGAAAAAGACACAAAAAGAAAAAGAGACGTCTGCAGAAACAGAGAGGGTGATGGGAGGTCAAAAAGCGATGTCACCGGGTTTAGTGAAAAGACCTCATCCGCACGAACCAATCCTCCCAACCAATCTCTCATCAAAAGTCAGCGTCCAGACACGGCGACACACACGGGTACCCCTCCCCGTCCATCAACACACAACTCCTGCGGGCAGTCTGCGTCGCTGAACATTACTTCCCCCTGAAGACCGGAAACCGCAGGGCGATAGCTTGAGAGTGCTCTCCCTTGAGGAAGTGGAAAGATCACGTGGCAAACTGCTTGAGCTTTGAAGCCATCAAGTAGGTGGAAGCTGTGTTTGCAAAGATTTTACAGGGCCTTCGAGGACAGAAAGTTAGTTGCCGATCGGAGAAGAGAAAATAAACCGACGACACATCGAGTTTTTTTAGTGGGGGATTGGCACGCTGGAAGCTTCTGAGACTGTCGCGACGCGCAGGAAACGTCGCTTTCTGTGTGACTCTCTCTCTCTCTCTCTCTCTCTCTCTCTCTCTCTCTCTCTCTCTCTCTCTCTCTCTCTCTCTCTCTCTCCCTCTCTCTCTCTCTCTCTCTCTCTCTCTCTCTCTCTCTCTCTCTCTCTCTCTCTCTCTCTCTCTCTCTCTCTCTCTCTCTCTCTCTCTCTCTCTCTCTCTTAAAGGTGCTCTCTTTCATCTACACCCGCACAGATTTGTCCAGACTTTGGAAGAAAGCATCTTTTCACTTAGACACATCAATCAATCAATATGAGGCTTATATCGCGCGTATTCCGTGGGTACAGTTCTAAGCGCAGGGATTTATTTATTTTTTTTAATATTTTTTTTTATGCAATTTATATTGCGCACATATAATTTATTCAAGGCGCACATATCAGCAATCAGCAGCCTGTTTTGTTTGTCACCACAGATCTGCCTGGGCGTGCACTATGGGAGAGAGCATTTTTCTACCTGGACACATACCAATATCTAACATACATATTTCCCACCTGCCCAGATCTGCCCAGGTGCATAGATCTGTCCAGTCGGGATGCACTTAGGAATAAGAGAGCATCCTTCCGCTTGGACACATACCAAAAATCAACAGCCTGGCTCGTCCTCACCACATACTGACCTGCCCAGGACCATCAATCTGTCTATGCGTGCACAGTGGAAGAGAGCATCCTTACATCAGTAATCAATTCCCTCTCTGCATAAACAACTTACAGCCAACCTGCAAAATTGTTGTGAAAGTTATAAGCAAAAGACTTCTCTTTTCAGGCTTAAAATATTGAATTGGTATGTTCAGCTTTACAGAAACATAATGTGCACGAGAAGCAAGGTAATATTTAAGACCGTGGGATGACTTCGGCCAGTGTTGCAAGGGAAGTAATCCGGTTGACGTGGAACCGCGAGTTATTCCCCCTAAGGCAGGATGCGCTGGTACGTTGAGGTTAAGTGCTCATATGGGGCGCAGAATGTGAAAGTAATGTCGGATGACAGGCGGATGTTTTAAGCGATTTGTGACCATATTGGGACAACACCTCTTTGATGGGCGATGACATTTCGTTTTTCTTTTCTTTAGCAAATGTTTGAATGTACTTCCCAGAGAGGATTTGCTCTGAGGAAAACCAAGTCTTGTGTCGGCATTATTGTGTGTTTTGTTATTTCTCTACTACATCAACGCCTACAAGTATTCAACTTAAGAGAACAAAGAAAACAAAAAGTTCACTCACGCATTCGTAACTTTTCTGATAAAGGTTTGTGCGCAATCT
>NW_027127465.1:0-3890 GCF_037325665.1 Littorina saxatilis | reverse complement strand
CCCAAACCCCAAACCCCAAACCCCAAACCCCAAACCCCAAACCCCGTCAATTGAGGAGTCATGACTCATTATAATGGACTTAGAAGACATCCTCAAGCTACAAGTATAGAGGTCTTCTATGCTTTTTCAATTGGTTGACTGCCTTCTTTGAGACTCACCAACAGCCTCCTTCCCTTCTTTTATGTAAAAGGCTTCCTTCTTCTAGAATAGATTGTTGAGTAAGGCCTTGTCTAAGTGTCTATGGAGTCTCCAGCCAGAGTACTAGAAGGTCTCCAAGCTCCTATTTCACTGTCTGACCCTCAAAAATTTCTACCTTCTCAAGATTTTATTGAAGTGGTGGTCGACTGTTATACCAAAAGGGGACGCCGAGACACTGTTACAGTCACTGACAGTCAAGGTAGCAGCCAATGAAGACCTCTACTACACCTATAAGTGTCTACTCTACTTATAAAAGAGTGTCTTGGTCACTGTACCTTAGTCAATTGACAGTCGGTATCAGGAAATTTGAAAGGTTCAACTGTGACTGTTGACTCAATAGAGAAGGTAAAGAGTCTTCCAAGTTGACCTGTCAGTCTTCAGTGACCCCCTCAACACTGCCTCGCCTGACTGCTGACTGGCACTCCAACAACTGTTCAAGGTAGCTGACATACACCTTCAACTACTCCTTGACTTGCCTCTGCTTGATCTTAACTAACTCCTCTTCGCAGTCAACGTCATGAAAGACTACAGTGGTGACTATAGCCAGGTGTATGTCTGACTGTATTCACTGATTTCCTCACTTGACATTAAAGAAAACAGTGGAGTGTTGAGGGTCGCACTCTCATTTTTTAAGGGTGTTGACCAGTACTCTTAAGAATTTTTCAGTGCCCTCTTTAAGGACTTATGCTCTTATGTAGGTGACTAGTGTGAGTCTTTGTACAAGGGAGGGTCATCCAGCCTTGATTACTTGTTCCTCTTCTAGTTGTAAGTGTGTTAAGAGGTGTCTAAGTGAGTCATTTGGACTACCAACAATGACTTCTACTCTCAAATCTTAACTTCCTTTATAGTCAATCTGCATCCTTAATACCTTTGAATAACTCTCCAATTGGCACTCACTGTCTCCTTATAGTTTGGTGTCTCAACAAATTTCAAAGAGGAACTGGTTGACCAATTGCACTTCAGACTATAAAGAGGTCAGCTGGATGGACTCCCCTCACTTGTGTCACTTTGGACAATTTACTCCTCTATGTCTCATGAATATTTTTTATTTGACTGGTGACCTTGATTGGAGGGGTCTCCTTTACATTCTTACTTCTACCAACTGACTATTATAAGGGTTTCTTTGGAGAAAGGACTGAAGGTGAGTGAGGGCCGAGTCTTCAAATTGATTAAGTGTCTACTAAGATTCATCAAGACACACTCTGACTCACAACTAATCCTTTAAGTCCTTAATGAAATTCTTTGAGTCTTACCCTTCTTCACCCTATCTCTTAAGATGCAAAAGAACATTACTTGACTGGTTGGCCTTCTAAAATCGTTTAAAGAAGACAGTCTCCTATACTTGTCAGCTTACTTGTCCTTGTTAAGACTGTTGAGATAGGTTGACTGTCCACTACAAGACCCACATATAGTCTTCTTACTCAACACCTTCACCAGTTACAAGCAGTATATAAGGGTGCAACTACCCTTCTAAGAGACAGTAGACCTCTTTTATGAAGAGTAGTTGGAGTCTGAGTAGTTGAGTTTCCTTGATGAGGTGACCTATTCACCCTTCTCAGTCCTCTTTACTGGAGACTATTTGAGCCTTGACACCCCAAATGAGAAGACAGTAGTTGGAGAAATCAATAAGGAGTCAGCCTCACTCTTTGAAAAAATATTTTCAGGAGACCTTGACCCTCAACTTATTAAAAAGATTAAAGACTTCCTTGTTGACAAAGTTGAAAATTGGCTGACAGTCAAGCCCTTATAGAAGCCTTATAAACTGTTCAACCTTGTCTTACTGTTGTCTTATGTTGGTGTTGATGACTTTGACTTGTTGATGGAGATGGCTTCGCTGGCTGATGTGTAGACAAGGGTGCTTGTAGGGTAAATGATGGCAGGGTGACTGATGGACAACTTGGGTAAGGTGGCCAAGGATGGAGAAGTTGATAAGTAGCCGACTGTAGCACTAGGAGTATGCTTCCTCTTTAAAGGGAAAGGGGTTGACTTGGCTCAATAAAGGGAGAAGGTTGTTGAATTGTTGACAGGGCTTCTATAAGTGGAGGAGCTGTCCTGCTTAAGGTTCACTCTTGAGTCGCTTATAGAGGGATTTAGGGTGTATGGAGGGGAGTTTGGGGATATTTTCTTGTCGGTTTGGCCTGCTGTTTTTTTATAATTGATTCAGGAGACCTTCTTGGATAAGTATTCTTTGAGGGTGTTGGGGTGATTGCTTGAAAAAATTGAGGAGGTGGGTGGCTTGAAGGAAGTAGTCAATGTATTAAGAGTGGTTGTCAAGAAGTCAGAAAATAATAATGAAGTGGACATCGCTGTAATTATTGAAGATGCTAATGGAATACTGACTAACAATTTATATAAAGACATTGAAAAGTTTCTAGATTAATTTTAGACGACTTCCAGTGAGGCTGTTTAACTGTTATGCTCCTTCTATTTCCAAAAAATCCTAACTCTCAAATACTCCAAACTGATGAAACCACTTTTTATAAAGTTACTATTCAGACTATTCCAGACACTTCTTCCATTCAACGAAGAAGGACTATGATAGAAAGACTCAACCATACTCTCATAATGGGGTGTCAAATTAGAAACAATTCTCTTTGACTGCCTTGGTGAGGGCTACTAAGTGTTCTAGATGGCCTGCTCTATGACTGTCAAGCTGTTCAAGTGACTTGATGACTGAGTCCTCTTCAACAGAATAGTCGACAAGCTGACCTCCATAGCCACTTCAGCCCCCTTTGACTTGAGACTATTAGCCACCTTGACCCTCTCTTAAGCCGGCATCCAGCCTCCATCCTCGCCCACCCTCCTTGTCCAAGTTGCCGAGTCACTCATCTTAAGGGAGACGATGGTCATTGGTCTCCTAGTCAGCCAGTTCCACTTCTCTTTACCCTGACTCCTTGACTCCTTATGCTGGCAGATAGGCGAGTAGACTTAGTTGGTAGTCAGCTGTTGTTACTTGTTGATGAAGGACAAGGAGTGTAAGTGGGGAAGGAGGCTGACTGGGAGGCTGGTAGACAGTCCATGTAGACAGGTGGAGGAGTTGTTGAGACTAGGGTTGGAGATGGACAGAGAGAGATTTTTGGATTTGGTTCCAGTGGCAATAGAGAAGGGGATGGACTTAGAAGACTACTCAGTGTATCTGGATGGGCAGTAGTTGGAAAGAATTTTTTTGTTATTGAGTAGAAAGGTGTAGAAGAAGGTGGCTTAGACCCTTGTTGAAGGTGGTTTCTTTGTTAATAATGGAGTGTACTTGAGTAAATTTTTTCAACTACTCAAATAGGGTAGGGTGGTGCCAATTACAAAGTTTCAGTTCTCAGCCTCCTCTCTAACTTATACAATTACACACAGGCTTGAAGACGCCTTCCTAGAAAATTCAAAATCCTTCCCCTAACCCCTATTCCCACTTATAAAGGAAATTCCAAAAAATGAAAAAAATTTAAACACTTGCATGACAACCAAAGACGAAAATGACCGCCTCGTCATTTTAGAAACATTCCTCATTGGTGAATTCCAAGGTCCTTATACTTAATTTTCCAACATCCTTGCTCTAACCTCCCCACAATTACAAGCTGACCCCTCTCTTCAACAAATTTTCCAGTCTGCCCCTACCAAGCCAAAGCGTCTAAAGCTTAAAAAATAATAATGGTATACAAGATTAAGGGGTTTGGGGTTTGGGGTTTGGGGTTTGGGTTTGG
>NW_027127464.1:20000-25000 GCF_037325665.1 Littorina saxatilis | reverse complement strand
AGATAGAAAGAGAAGGAGACTGGGAGAGAGAGAAAGAGAAGACAGACAGACACACGTACACAGACACACAGAGACACAGCGTGCAAATGGACGGACATTCAGACCGAGAGAGAGGCAGACCGACAGACAGACAGACAGACAGACAGACAGACAGACAGACAGACAGACAGACAGACAGACAGACAGACAGACAGACAGACAGACAGACAGACAGAAACACAGAAACACAGACATAGACACAGCGTTAGACAGAGGCAGAGAGAGACACAGACAAAAGACGGAAAGATAGACAGAGAGATGAGAGAAACACAAACACAGAGGCTCGGAGACAGAGACAAAGACACTGGAGGCACACACTAGAAGGGAATAGTTGACAAACACGCGCAGAAGCATCACCCTTTATCTTCCTCTGAATACTCCGAACACTTCTCTTCATCCGTCTCTGCAGTCGGCGAACAAGTACAAACTCATCAATTTGGACTAAAACCAAACAGAACGCCATTGTACGAAAATCGAATGACACCTAGGCGTGCGCATGAATATTACCCAGCGTCCTTTGTTGACGCATGCGCACTCCCCACTTCCATGCTCACGTTACACCAACACAAAGATGGCGCGCGCGGCTTGATTAAGGGTCCTCATTAGCGAGGACAGAGGTGAATCAAATCAAAGAGACAAAGGTGGTGGTATGCGTGGTGACCCGGTACCCCTTCAACGATGAACTTCGGGTCAGTTTAACCAATGCACATTGGAAACATTTTGAATGAAGCAAACGAGTGCTGGATGCACGTGTGTGGTATACGGGACCTGTCCTTTTAATGAACGTGTGAAGGCGCTCGCGTTACTTAATTGTTTTCCATATGACGACAGGTTATAACCAAGACTGTTTTCTAAACTTGGAAGTGCAATCCGAAGTGATCGATTTATTTTATTTTGTTACTGTATTATTTCTGGACGCAGATGCATTCTTCTCAATCTATGAGCTAATTTAAGAGCTACACATACGTGTGGACTTAAACATATTCTATTTGATTTGTCTCTGTAAGAAGGATAAATGAGGACACATTAGCGAGATTTGATGACGATTTTAACATTTTACGGCTGGGGTGGAACCAGAGTATTTTTGTTTATGCAATTGGCACATAAACAGATGGACATCCAAATTCCGACACAACTGAACAAAATGTACAAGTCAATGTTAAATCAACGAGGGACAGTTGAAGACGAACCCGCTCTTGATGACTTTAATAGGACAGCTCCTCACACAGAATAGGCAATCAAACTCAGTATTTAACTAAAAAAGCTTTTCATTTCGACGTCCTTAAGATATTTCCCCGCAGTTTCTAATTCAGAAATTATCGGTACAACAAAAGCATCTTACTATTACAAGTTGCAGATAATCCGTTTTTGTTGTTGAGTTTTTGTGTGTGTGTGTGGTTTTTTTTTCTTTTCTTTTTCTTTATTTCTTTTTTTCTTTACCTCGTCACAGTTACATGTGCGTTGTCCATTGTTAAGGGTAATTGTGAAAGCATCAAGAGTTGATTCAAGTTTATTTACGTCACGGCAAGCAATAAACTCAGATCCTAATTATATGCTTCATTCGGTCCACAAGAAGTCACATTTTCACACGAATTAAACCTTTTTCCGTCAGCTTCGGTCAACATGACAAACTGATTTGTAGCCGTGTCAACTACCCTGACACGGAAACGAGAAAATAATATTTGGCCAGAGAGAAAAAGACTTCCGCAATTTTTTTTCAATTTGAATTCCCTTTGCACCTGAAGGCTTTTAATCTCAAGAACCCCACGAAGTGACCATATGGGGGTATTCTTCTACCCCTTCACTCTCTTTCACGGTACAACCGCCTTGGCAGGAAGAAGTCCAAACGCACACAAAGCCCGCAGAAAACTGGATACCCTCCACCAATGGCAAGCGGCGGCGCTAAAGTCGGAGATCGGGGCAAAGGTCAGAGCCTGACAATGGCTCTAAACCGGCGAGCGACGTTTGTCATTTTGGAGGGTGTCGATTTAGAGGCCATTGTTGTCCAGACGGGCCGGATCTGTCATCTGAAATAGCCAAGTGGGACCGGCCACTTCTAGGCCCCACTTTATTTCTACTTTGTGTCCTCGGCTTTTCTGCGATATGGCATGAATAATTAATTTACCCCCCACCACCGGATGTTAGGAAGAAGGTTGTGGTCAGTGACTCTTTTTGGATAGAAGACAGAAAAAGTGGTTTGTCACGGGAGCCTTGTGTTTCCTAGGAGAAACAAGGATCCCAGTTATTCATGGAAAATATCAAGTACAAATGCAGATCCTTGTTCTTCCAAGGAGAAATGAGGATCCTCATTCTTCCTAGCGGCCAGTAGAAACCAAGAATTAGTACAAATCCGGATTGTCCTATTTACATATTGCTTACAGTGTTCTGTATGGATCAATATCAAAGTTTCTGAGCAAAGTCTGTTTTTTAGAAAAACGCTCAAACATTTACTGATGTCACACGCTTTCCTTCTTTGCCACTACTAAAGCAAACGTGTGCAAGATTGTATGTTACACGCTTTGGAGCATGTGCAAGAACGGATTCAAACTCGAATCGTCCCCCCAAAAACCCCAAAATGCACACACGACTTTTATTTCTCCTGCTGTTATCGTTTCTTCTCTTTACAAATTCTTCAACGCTGAGAATACTGAAAACGGCATCCCAGACGACAGTACTGTTTCCATACGCGAATTTAGCTGCCCTTGGAAAGTGGCTCGCTCAGGAGGCCTGTTAGTCTGACACTATAAGGACAGAGTTCTGAACATAGATGACAAAGATCCCGGAAAGAACAAACATTTCGCGGATGCAGACACAGAAAGACGTCATGAAGATTGCGATGCTTCAAAAGATACAGACTGTGACGATGACTGTGACGTCATTCACATATACCGAGACGTCATTTATAGTTGTTCGGTCACTTTCGTCAAAAAGTAGATCTCTCCACAATGGCTGCTCCTGTGTTTAGGTTTATCAAGCGTGAGTACGCAAAACGTGTTTGTTCTCTCCTCTGTTGAAGCTGTGAGACATAATCGCCATTACGAGCTAGTCGTGTGACAGAGAGTTTTCTTGCACACTCGACTGCTGCTGTTTCACTCCGGCTAAAGCCGTCGTGAAACATCTACAGTCTCGTGTGCAAGAAAACTCTCTGTCACACGACTAGCTCGTAATAGCGGGTATTCTTCTTCACTGTAACAGCGATGGTATATAGTTTCATCAAAAACCAGGTCAACGATTGCTTCCTCCTCCCCGGACGAAATTGATCAACATTACACGCTGTTTTATTTTGTCGATTATTAAACCATTGATTTATTGTTCTATTGTTTTCCGTCTGTAAGATTTAGGTTTGCACTAGGACAATCTTGGATTGTACCAGATCTCAGTTTCTACTGGCCGCTAGGAAGAATGAGGATCCTCATTTTTCCTAGGAAGAACAAGGATCTGCATTTGTACTTGATATTTTCCAGGAAGAACAGGGAGCCTTGTTTCTCCTAGGAAAAACAAGGATCCGCGATTGTCCTAGGACCATTCTGGATTGTCCTGGATACTCGTTTGTCCTGTGACATAAAATTATGTATAGACAAAAATCACAAGTAAAAAGTATCGTATAATTGACTCAACGACCCACGTGATTTGCTTGGCAACAAACGGAGTACTGCATGAAATTTAAATCAAAAGGATGTGTGTGGTTCTGTTATTAAAACACATTCGATGACGTAGTATATA
Organism: Littorina saxatilis; assembly: GCF_037325665.1. Lineage (NCBI taxonomy): Eukaryota > Metazoa > Mollusca > Gastropoda > Littorinimorpha > Littorinidae > Littorina > Littorina saxatilis. Next base: position 21,238 of record NW_027127464.1, on the reverse strand, counting down.
ATTACACACACACACGCAAACGACGGCATAAAACAAAACTGCTTTGAAATATAACTTTCTTCAAACATTACAACAGGCATTCTATCTGCTTCCCCACACACTACCTATTGCACATACAGAACTTAAAACATTCCTGCTGTAGAAACTACGCCGTTATCTTGATGAGGTGAGTTTGGCAAAAGTATTAGACCCATTTAGAAGTTCATTTGTAAGGCCAAAAAAAAGAAATAGATGTGGTTAAGGTAACATAGCCAAACAAAAATAGGGTAGGAGGGTAGGCAATCACTTTTTTTAGTTTTTACTTTTTTTTCTAATGTGTACAAATTAAACCTACTTGACAGGGAAATAAGTGTGCGACTCGAGTGCTTTTGCTTTCATTGCGTTTTCTGCACTGTTTTTTTTTATATTTTTTTTTAACAAATGTAATAAAAAGTGATAGGGTCGGCCCCTAAAAATAGGGTAGGTCGGGTTACCGTAACCACACCTATTTTTTTTTTTTTTAGGCCTAATGTAGAATGCAGAATGTTCTTTCTCCCAAATGTTAAATACTGTGACCATAAGTAGGCAGACACCTTAACTCGTTCTTATTTTATTTTGACTTGTAAAGAACATGTTTTGTTAAAATCAGGTACGAGGTACTTCGTGTCAAATAAGCAGATGACCCGGTAAGGATTCTGTATTCAACCATTGCAAGTTTTCTCCGGATGCACTTTATCGTCAGGTCAAGGAGTTATAATTATGGTACTTCCTCCCTAATAACAAAGCTAAACAACAGCAACAACGAACCAAACACAGCACACACAAATCACAAAATAACCCCAACACGCACTTGCGCTCGGAATCGAGAGGTTGCGTGTTCGACCCCAGGGTCAGGCCGCTATTTTCTCCCCCCTTTCCTAACCTAGATGGTGGGTTCAAGTGCTAGTCTTTCGGATGAGACGAAAAACCGAGGTCCCTTCGTGTACACTATATTGGGGTGTGCACGTTAAAGATCCCACGATTGACAAAAGGGTCTTTCCTGGCAAAATTGTATAGGCATAGATAAAAATGTCCATCAAATACCCGTGTGACTTGGAATAAAGGCCGCGAAAGGTGAATGCTCGCCTAACAGGCTTGAGGTTTGCTGGTCGATGTGAATGCGTTATATATTGTGTGTAAAAAATGTTTGTTTGTCTGTCTGTCTGTAAAAAAATTCCATTTCGCACGGCAGAAATTAATATATAAAGCGCGGAGAGCAC
>NW_027127464.1:0-15000 GCF_037325665.1 Littorina saxatilis | reverse complement strand
CCATACACGCCACCAGGCGTGAAAGGCAGTAAGTAAGTAAGTAATATATAATGTATTATAAGTTTGATGTGATAGTTATTTGATTATATTGTTTTCTGTTCTTGTTGACCCTATATTAGGGCGAGGGCTGGATGTAAAAAAGCAATATTCTTGCTTATCTATTACCCTCGATAATAAAGATTTTGTCTTGTCTTGTCTTGTCTTGTCTCTCTCTCTCTCTCTCTCTCTCTCACCATCACTTGTACTTTTCTTAACAATATCTGCATTGAGTGTGTGTGTGTGTGTGTGTGTGTGTGGGTTTGTGTGTGTGTGAGTGAGTGAGTGTGTGTGTGTGTGTTTGTGTGTTTATATGTCTGTATGTCTGTCTGTCTGTCTGTCTGTCTGTCTGGGTGATCATACTATCGTCGAAGTTCTCGTCGTAGTTGTCGTAGCCAAAGGATGTCACACCCTTACTGTCTTCTCTTTCTTTATGTTCACGCTTTCAACAACCATTTGAAACTTAGCTTGCATGTGGTTTCAGTACAGATCCAGCTTCAGATGCCCCAGATGTCGACCAACATGCTGTGCATGACTTCCCTGTCGCCCGTGCAGATCCAGTGTCCTCACTGTCACAGTCAGGTCTCCACCTTCATTGACAGGGAGGTCGGCTCGCGAACCTACGTCATAGCCGCAATGTGTATCTGCATGGGGTAAGTACAACTCTGGTAGATCATTGACATAGTTTGTGTTTTCCTGCATGAGTAATTAGTGTAACTCTGGTGGATCATTGACATAGTTTGTGTTGTACTGCATGATTAAGTGCAACTCTGGTAGTCCATTGACATAGTTTGTGTTTTCCTGCATGATTAAGTGCAACTCTGGTGGATCATTGGCATAGTTTGTGTTTTCCTGCATGGTTAAGTGCAGCTCTGGTAGTTCATTGACATAGTTTGTGTTTTCCTGCATGATTAAGTGCAACTCTGGTTGTCCATTGACATAGTTTGTGTTTTCCTGCATGAGTAAGTGCAACTCTGGTAGTTCATTGACATAGTTTGTGTTTTCCTGCATGATTAAGTGCAACTCTGGTAGTCCATTTACATAGTTTGTGTTTTCCTGCATGATTAAGTGCAACTCTGGTAGTCCATTGACATAGTTTGTGTTTTCCTGCATGAGTAAGTGCAACTCTGGTAGTTCATTGACATAGTTTGTGTTTTCCTGCATGAGTAAGTGCAACTCTGGTAGTCCATTGACATAGTTTGTGTTTTCCTGCATGAGTAAGTGCAACTCTGGTAGTTCATTGACATAGTTTGTGTTTTCCTGCATGATTAAGTGCAACTTTGGTAGTCCATTGACATATTTTGTGTTTTCCTGCATGATTAAGTGCAACTCTGGTAGTCCATTGACATAGTTTGTGTTGTCCTGCATGATTAAGTGCAACTCTGGTGGATCATTGACATAGTTTGTGTTTTCCTGCATGAGTAAGTGCAACTCTGGTAGTCCATTGACATAGTTTGTGTTTTCCTGCATGAGTAAGTGCAACTCTGGTAGTTCATTGACATAGTTTGTGTTTTCCTGCATGATTAAGTGCAACTTTGGTAGTCCATTGACATATTTTGTGTTTTCCTGCATGATTAAGTGCAACTCTGGTAGTCCATTGACATAGTTTGTGTTGTCCTGCATGATTAAGTGCAACTCTGGTGGATCATTGACATAGTTTGTGTTTTCCTGCATGAGTAAGTGCAACTCTGGTAGTTCATTGACATAGTTTGTGTTTTCCTGCATGAGTAAGTGCAACTATGGTAGCCCATTGACATAGTTTGTGTTTGCCTGCATGAGTAAGTGCAACTCTGGTAGTTCATTGACATAGTTTGTGTTTTCCTGCATGAGTAAGTGCAACTCCGGTAGCCCATTGACATAGTTTGTGTTTGCCTGCAAGAGTAAGTGCAACTCTGGTGGATCATTGACACAGTTTGTGTTTCCCTGCATGAGTAAGTGCGACTCTGGTAGCCCATTGACATAGTTTGTGTTTGCCTGCAAGAGTAAGTGCAACTCTGGTAGCCCATTGACATAGTTTGTGTTTGCCTGCATGAGTAAGTGCAACTCTGGTAGCCCATTGACATAGTTTGTGTTTGCCTGCAAGAGTAAGTGCAACTCTGGTGGATCATTGACACAGTTTGTGTTTTCCTGTATGGGTTAAAGTTAGTACACCTAAAGCGCCATTTTGGAAAGTGTTCGTGCAATGTGGTCCTTAACAAGGTCAGGGTCATTCAACTTACTGTAATTTAGAAACACCTGCAATGATGTGCTCAAAACTGCTCCGAAACTATGCCAAATAATTAAATTAAATGTAATCTGCAAGGGGTTTGCTTTGCCCAACCCTCTTGTGTCGGGAGTCCGGACTTCCGTTCGTCATATATACCCATTTGTCAAAGCAGATTAAAACAGTTGGATTGAGTCAAATCTATAGTCTTGAAAAGGCATGCGCATTCCGTGCCATACAGCACTAACACGCTTTGCATTACATAAACAAACACAATGACCGCAGGAGAATCTATCACCGTCTAAAGGACTACCAAACACAGCATTTAGATTTGAAAAATAGAACGCTCAAACACGAATTCGAATACCTTCCTCGTGTGTGTTGTCATCTCGGAAGCGAGATGTTGCGTGTCCAGGCCTGGGTCAGGCCGCAATTTTCTCCCCCCTTTCCTAACCTAGGTGGTGGGTTCAAGTGCTAGTCTTTCGGATGAGACGAAAAACCGAGGTCCCTTCGTGTACACTACATTGGGGTGTGCACGTTAAAGATCCCACGATTGACAAAAGGGTCTTTCCTGGCAAAATTGTACAGGCATAGATAAAAATGTCCATCAAATACCCGTGGGACTTGGAATAAAGTAAAAAAAATTCCATCTCACACGGCATTAAGTCTCAGGAAACATGAATACACGCATGCAGGAAAAAAAAAATATGGGTAGCGCCGTATGTATGGCAGCTCGCTTTCCCCGGGGAGAAAGCAGCCCGAATTTCCATGAGGGTAACCTCACTGGACTGTAAATCTTATCCAATCCAATCCAATCCAATCTATTCAACACCCAAAACGAACCCTGTAGCTCTCGCCGCAAACAGACATTTAATCCAAGTTTACGAATGAAAAACACGCTTTGTAACATAAAACCAATAGCTTTTTGTACATTTCTAGGCCTTTCAAAATACAATTGAATACACAGGATTTTCCCCCCACAGACACAGTTAGTCATTAACTGGTAAACATTCTTTGACTAATACAGAGATAATTCAGTTATACCATTGGATAACTCTCTATCTTGCATAACTTCTCGCCATCATGGGATTTTGCCGGCCAAAATTGGTTAACCACGCTAACGCAAGCCATGAAGACCGACACCTATTTATCTATATATATATACGACTAGTGTCTGTCTGTCTGTCTGTTCGCGATGCACGGCCAAAGTTCTCGGTGGATCTTTTTCAAATTTGGACACCGTATTCAGCTACACCCCGGACACAACCTCATTCATGAGATATTTCAACACGTGCTCTCAGCGCGCAGCGCTGTGCGCGCTGAACCGATTTTTTTTTGATTTTTTTTTTGTTTTTTTGTCGGGATCCACTACCAGTAACTCTTCCTTATCTTCTCCAGTGTTTTCAGCCGCGATTATCTCCCTTCCTCCGTGTGGCGTCAATCCATATTCCCGTTACTACGTTACTATTTTTAGAAGGTCACTGGACGTTACTATTTTTAGAATGTCTCCAGTGTTTTGCGCGTTCATCTACTTTCCTTCGTGCGCCGGCAAAGCCGGCGTACACCCGGCAAAGCCGGGTCCCAGGCGCAGCCTAATATTCGGCTCTACTTCTTCCCGGCGAAGCCGGTACCCGGCGAAGCGGGTAATCATGTTTTACGAGCAAGACATTATAAACACTGAGATAAGCTGCTGGTTCTCGAAGAACGTAGTCCGGGCCAGTCATTGGATCACAATGGTTTATGGTAAATTGCGACAAACTGGCCTACCAAATTCGATTTTCAGCGCCTGTTATTGACAATTGACATTTGATCTTGTCATGTGCATGCCAGGTAAAACTATGTGCACGCTTAAAAAGAGGGCAGGGAATCAAAATTACTGATAACACACATGTGTAGTGAAACCCGTTCATATTTGTTTGCAAACTGTCATAAACTTTAGCAATAACATTATTAAACGAATAAAATGAGTGCCGGCTACCGTACACCTAACAGTCAGCAGCCGTAGCAGAGAAGCGGGGCGGCCGTATCAGTGCACTGTTGCACATTACCTGATCAAATTACCTGTGTTGCTTCAAGCCTCTTGTAATCTCCACCATTTAAAAAAAAAAGTCCCCAAATCGAACAATATCAACAAACACGACGCTGTCACAAATCTAAAACAGAAGCCTCAAAAATCAAACCAATAACATGTTAATCCTCATGCAATCATGAATCCGCTGAGACCAAATCAACGTTGCTAGCTTCGATGATTAACCTTTGCCGGATGCCGCTTTTGACTACACACTCCCGACGATGCGGGTTTGTCTGAACCCATACATTTGAAAGAGGGTTTTTACCGTTTATTCCTCTAACGACGATGCGGGTTTGTCTGAACCCATACATTTGAAAGAGGGTTTTTACCGTTTATTTCTCTAACGACGGGGTGGGTTCAGGGAAACCCACAGCGCTACTTCAGTGGTTGCATCGAGTTTCTCCCTTCACCGACCTCTTGCAGGGGAGGGAGAGGGGGAGGGAGAGGGGGAGGGAGAGACTGAGAGAGACTGAGAGACTAAGAAAGAGAGAGAGAAAGAGAGAGAGAGAGACTAAGAAAGAGAGAGAGAGAGACTACGAAAGAGAGAGAGAGAGACTAAGAAAGAGAGAGAGAGACTAAGAAAGAGAGAGAGAGAGAGACTAAGAAAGAGAGAGAGTCTAAGAAAGAGAATGAGAGACTAAGAAAGAGAGAGAGAGAGACTAAGAAAGAGAGAGAGGGAGACTAAGAAAGAGAGAGAGAGACTAAGAAAGAGAGAGAGAGACTAAGAAAGAGAGAGAGAGAGACTAAGAAAGAGAGAGAGACTAAGAAAGAGAGAGAGAGACTAAGAAAGAGAGAGAGACTAAGAAAGAGAGAGAGAGAGACTAAGAAAGAAAGAGAGAGAGAGATACTAATAAAGAGAGAGAGAGAGACTAAGAAAGATAGAGAGAGAGACAAATAAAGAGAGAGAGAGACAAATAAAGAGAGAGAGAGACTAAGAAAGAGAGAGAGAGAGATTAAGAAAGAGAGAGAGACTAAGAAAGAGAGAGAGAGAGACTAAGAAAGAGAGAGAGAGAGACTAAGAAAGAGAGAGAGGGAGACTAAGAAAGAGAGAGAGACTAAGAAAGAGAGAGAGAGAGACAAAGAAAGAGAGAGAGAGACTAAGAAAGAGAGAGAGAGACTAAGAAAGAAAGAGAGAGAGAGAGACTAAGAAAGAGAGAGAGAGAGACTAAGAAAGAGAGAGAGAGAGAGACTAAGAAAGAGAGAGAGAGACTAAAGAAGAGAGAGAGAGACTAAGAGAGAGAGAGAGACTAAGAGAGACAAAGAGAGACAAAGAAAGAGAGAGAGACTAAGAGAGAGAGAGAGACTAAGAAAGAGAGAGAGAGACTAAGAGAGAGAGAGAGAGAGACTAAGACAGAGAGAGAGAGAGAGACTAAGAAAGAGAGAGAGAGAGACTAAGAAAGAGAGAGAGAGAGACTAAGAAAGAGAGAGAGACTAAGAAAGAGAGAGAGAGAGACTAAGAAAGAGAGAGAGAGAGACTAAGAAAGAGAGAGAGAGAGACTAAGAAAGAGAGAGAGAGAGACTAAGAAAGAGAGAGAGAGAGACTAAGAAAGAGAGAGAGAGAGACTAAGAAAGAGCTAGAGAGAGAGAGAGAGACTAAGAAAGAGAGAGAGAGACGAAGAAAGAGAGAGAGAGACTAAGAAAGAGAGAGAGAGAGAGAGACTAAAAAAGAGAGAGAGAGACTAAGAAAGAGAGAGAGAGAGAGACTAAGAAAGAGAGAGAGAGAAAGAGAGACTAAGAAAGAGAGAGAGACTAAGAGAGAGAGAGAGACTAAGAAAAGAGAGAGAGAGACTAAGAGAGAGAGAGAGAGAGAGAGAGAGAGAGAGAGACTAAGAAAGAGAGAGAGAGAGACTAAGAAAAAGAGAGAGAGAGACTAAGAAAGAGAGAGAGAGGCTAAGAAAGAGAGAGAGCGAGAGACTAAGAAAGAGAGAGAGAGACTAAGAGAGAGAGAGACTAAGAAAGAGAGAGAGACTAAGAAAGAGAGAGAGAGAGACTAAGAAAGAGAGACAGAGAGAGAGACTAAGAGAGAGAGAGACAGAGAGAGAGACAGAGAGAGAGAGACAGAGAGAGAGACAGACAGAGAGAGAGACAGACAGAGAGAGACAGAGACAGAGACAGACAGTCAGATAGACAGACAGTCAGATAGACGGATAGACGGATAGACAGACAGACAGACAGACAGAGCAACTGACAACAGACATACAGACAGAGAGATACGGACAGACAAACAGAGAGACAGACAGTCTCTTGGAGACAAACAGGCAGACAGACACTGTTCCGCCGCTTTGGTAATTATGGGTGTAGCAGAACCCGCGCCGTCGGCAGAGGGATAGTTACAATCACTACTACTCTTTAAAAGTATGGGTATGTGTGAACCCGCGCCATCGGTAGTGTTTATGTAAATTATCATAATCAATTAATTCTGATGTTTTGTCATGTACACACTAAAAATTTGCAGACAGAGAGCAAATTAGGTGTGTGAGAGATACTTAAAATTTCAAAACGATACCTTTAATGGTTCCAGAGTTACAATGATTTTAGTGTGTCTCTGGGTACAGGTGAACCCAGGAAGCACGGCAAAGGTTAAGACACAGTAATTATTACTTTGGAAGTTACACACCTTTCGCACTCGAAACCTAGTTGACTACCGGACTGCAGAATGCTGCCGTAACACACGGCGATGTTTCTGCCGTAACACTTCCCCCGGCGTGGTACAAAGCTGGGGGCAGTTTATTGACAGAGTTCGTGTTTGCCAATGTATAGGGTAGTATTAGTAGGGCAGTTTATTCAAAGAGTTTGTGAGTGTGCCTGATAGGGGTAAATACAAGAAGGCCAGTTCATTGAAAGAGAGAGAGTGGGTGTGTGTGTGTGTGTGTGTGTGTGTGTGTGTGTATGTGTGCATGTGTGTATGTGTGTGTGTGTGTGTGAGGGTGTGTGTGTGTGTTTGTGTGCGTGCGTGCGTGCGTGCGTGCATGCGTGCGTGTGTGTGTGTGTTTGTTTGTGTGTTCAGGTGCTGCTGTTTCCTGCCGTGTCTGTGGGAGGGAATGAAAGATGTGATTCACCGCTGCAGCAACTGCAAACAGGAGGTTGGAAGATACCTTCCTACCAGAGGTGGGGGCAGGCATCATCTAGGATATTGAACTTCAAACTGTAGCGTACATTGGAGACCGCAATGCGAGACTCTTCGATGAGAGGACGCCTTCTACGCAAAGAACGCCTTCTGTTGTCCGTTAGAAATCATTTAAGTATTTCAAGTTATAGCCTCGGTGTAGTTGTGTGGGTATGTAGAAAGTAGTCCCGTTATAGTCCTGTGGTAATCATCAGAAATGATTCCAGTTATCGCCCTTTGAATGTCAGCAAGTCACACGTCCCGTGACTGCAGATCACTCCTCTGTGCATATTATTAAAATTGTGTGAATATTTGAGCCTCGATTCACAGTTTTACAAACGAAATCCTGGATGTTTGTTCATAACTATGGATGTCTTGAACGTGCTGTGTGTGTGAAGATGGGATAATACCATTTTGACCAAGGCCACCACAAATCTGTTGAGATTATATATGTAACAAGGGGAAGGAGAACTCGAACATCAGCGTAGAGTGTGCATGGGTTTATTCATTTACACATCCACATCACCTCACACCTCAGGGCAGAAAATAAACAACAAACAGGCGGTCATGGGTCGCCTCACATCAACAGCTGGTACAGGTTGGCATCAGCTTACATACTGTCCCGGAATCAGATCAAACTGATGAAAAACAGCCAGAAGATAAACAATGTTGTCACTCATTCAAGATGGCACAATGAGTAATGGACTACTCAGTTCTAGAGCAGTACGGGACTGACTGCAGCTAAGATAACTGGGCAATGCAAAATAGTGCGCTGACCACACGTTGAACACTCAACTTACACAAGTAAGTTGCTCAGAAAAACGTGCCTAAAGAATACCTTTTAAACAATTCCCTAATATTATTCAAAATGCAATTTGCCTCCAAAAAGAGTTTACAAGATTATGTAAATGGTCATCTTAAAATCCCTACACCAATTCAGAAGTCAGCTATGGATACATGGCCCGCTGGACCAATGAGACTGGATAATTAGGTCAACCTCTAAAGAGGTCAGTCTTGGTGAATCAGGGGAGCTAACCACCAAAACGGTACACAGTAAATACAAAGAAGGGAAGCAGACGACGCATAAGCAAAGGGCTGTGCAAAGAAAATAAGTTGTGAACAATAACTAAGTTCTACTTTGCCTGTTCACATTATAAGATGTTTGATGGGTTGTTGACAGACCAGCTTTTTTGTCGGTCCGAGGGGGAGCATATCGTCTTTTGTTTCATATTTATTGACCAAGGCCGAAGGCCGCGGTCAATAAATATGAAAAAAAGTCATTATGCCCCCCGAGGACCGACAAAAAAGCTGGTCTGTCAACAAACCACCAAACATCGTTTTTGTCATCATTTTGGTAGTGAGAAAATAAGTGCGCAATCAACCCAGGGAGCCATGCTTTGAAACACGGGTTCCGTGCTGATAACCACACGAGTCCCGGTTTGATAACCACTGGCAATCAACGATAGCCGTGGAGCGAGGATTATCAGAATGAGCTGGCGTGTGAAAGCAACTTTCTGTGTTTTTGAGTTCATTAAATGTTGGGATGAATATGTCAGGTTTGAGGATGCACAGTTCTATCCTGTAGGTTCATCTCGGTATTCCACCCCCTCGGCTTTCTGTTGTAAATATTGAGCTGAGTGATCGAATGTGGAAGCTACGTTTGGTCAAAGGTCACAGAAGATTTGCGTCGTGCAGCGAAGGAAAGAATCGCGATCTTGTTTCCGACTCAGTACCTCTTTGTTTTGCATTATACCTGTCATTCTACTTGCTCGGCTTTGTTAGATGTTTGCATATCTTGTTGCTATTTTCTTTGCTTTTATTATATTTAGTCAAGTTTTGACTAAATATTTTAACATCGAGGGGGAATCGAAACGAGGGTCGTGGTGTATATGCGTGCGTGTGTGCGTGTGTGCGTGTGTGCGTGCGTGTGTGTGTGTGTGTGTAGAGCGATTCAGACTAAACTACTGGACCGATCTTTATGAAATTTGACATGAGAGTTCCTGGGTATGAAATCCCCGAACGTTTTTTTTCATTTTTTTGATAAATGTCTTTGATGACGTCATATCCGGCTTTTCGTGAAAGTTGAGGCGGCACTGTCACGCCCTCATTTTTCAACCAAATTGGTTGAAATTTTGGTCAAGTAATCTTCGACGAAGCCCAGACTTCGGTATTGCATTTCAGCTTGGTGGCTTAAAAATTAATTAATGACTTTGGTCATTAAAAATCGAAAAATTGTAAAAAAAAAAAAAAAATTATAAAACGATCCAAATTTACGTTTATCTTATTTTCCATCATTTGCTGATTCCAAAAACATATAAATATGTTATATTCGGATTAATAACAAGCTCTGAAAATTAAATATATAAAAATTATTATCAAAATTAAATTGTCCAAATCAATTTAAAAACACTTTCATCTTATTCCTTGTCGGTTCCTGATTCCAAAAACATATAGATATGATATGTTTGGATTAAAAACACGCTCAGAAAGTTAAAACAAAGAGAGGTACAGAAAAGCGTGCTATTCTTCTTAGCGCAACTACTACCCCGCTCTTCTTGTCAATTTCACTGCCTTTGCCATGAGCGGTGGACTGACGATGCTACGAGTATACGGTCTTGCTGAAAAATGGCAGCTACTTGACTAAATATTGTATTTTCGCCTTACGCGACTTGTTTGATAAATGTCTTTGATGACGTCATATCCGGCTTTTCGTGAAAGTTGAGGCGGCACTGTCACGCCCTCATTTTTCAACCAAATTGGTTCAAATTTTGGTCAGGTAATCTTCGACGAAGCCCGGACTTCGGTATTGCATTTCAGCGTGGTGGCTTAAAAATTAATTAATGACTTTGGTCATTAAAAATCGGAAAATTGTAAAAAAAAATTAAAAATTTATCAAACGATCCAAATTTACGTTTATCGTATTCTCCATCATTTGCTGATTCCAAAAACATATAAATATGTTATATTCGGATTAAAAACAAGCTCTGAAAATTAAATATATAAAAATTATTATCAAAATTAAATTGTCCAAATTAATTTAAAAACACTTTCATCTTATTCCTTGTCGGTTCCTGATTCCAAAAACATATAGATATGATATGTTTGGATTAAAAACACGCTCAGAAAGTTAAAACAAAGAGAGGTACAGAAAAGCGTGCTGTCCTTCTTAGCGCAACTACTACCCCGCTCTTCTTGTCAATTTCACTGCCTTTGCCATGAGCGGTGGCCTGACGATGCTACGAGTAAAATGGCATTGCGTTCAGTTTCATTCTGTGAGTTCGACAGCTACTTGACTAAATATTGTATTTTCGCCTTACGCGACTTGTTATTGTTTCTTATTTGTGCTTCGTTTATCGATACAACGTCTTGTGCACGGGTCGAAATGTGTGTGTCAGGGGTCGTTTTACTGGAACTTGACGTTCGTGTTTCTCCGAACGTCTGTGTATCGAAACACAGATACACGCACTCCATGTTTTTATATTTAGTCAAGTTTTGACTAAATATTTTAACATCGAGGGGGAATCGAAACGAGGGTCGTGGTGTATGTGCGTGTGTGTGTGCGTGTGTGTGTCTGTGTGTGTGTGTGTGTGTGTAGAGCGATTCAGACTAAACTACTGGACCGATCTTTATGAAATTTGACATGAGAGTTCCTGGGTATGAAATCCCCGAACGTTTTTTTCATTTTTTTGATAAATGTCTTTGATGACGTCATATCCGGCTTTTCCTGAAAGTTGAGGCGGCACTGTCACGCCCTCATTTTTCAACCAAATTGGTTCAAATTTTGGTCAAGTAATCTTCGACGAAGCCCGGGGTTCGGTATTGCATTTCAGCTTGGTGGCTTAAAAATTAATTAATGACTTTGGTCATTAAAAATCTGAAAATTGTAAAAAAAAAATAAAAATTTATCAAACGATCCAAATTTACGTTTATCTTATTCTCCATCATTTGCTGATTCCAAAAACATATAAATATGTTATATTCGGATTAAAAACAAGCTCTGAAAATTAAATATATAAAAATTATTATCAAAATTAAATTGTCCAAATCAATTTAAAAACACTTTCATCTTATTCCTTGTCGGTTCCTGATTCCAAAAACATATAGATATGATATGTTTGGATTAAAAACACGCTCAGAAAGTTAAAACAAAGAGAGGTACAGAAAAGCGTGCTATCCTTCTTAGCGCAACTACTACCCCGCTCTTCTTGTCAATTTCACTGCCTTTGCCGTGAGCGGTGGACTGACGATGCTACGAGTATACGGTCTTGCTGAAAAATGGCAGCTACTTGACTAAATATTGTATTTTCGCCTTACGCGACTTGTTGTTTTTATATTTAGTCAAGTTTTGACTAAATATTTTAACATCGAGGGGGAATCGAAACGAGGGTCGTGGTGTATGTGCGTGTGTGCGTGTGTGTGTCTGTGTGTGTGTGTGTGTGTGTAGAGCGATTCAGACTAAACTACTGGACCGATCTTTATGAAATTTGACATGAGAGTTCCTGGGTATGAAATCCCCGAACGTTTTTTTCATTTTTTTGATAAATGTCTTTGATGACGTCATATCCGGCTTTTCGTGAAAGTTGAGGCGGCACTGTCACGCCCTCATTTTTCAACCAAATTGGTTGAAATTTTGGTCAAGTACTCTTCGACGAAGCCCGGGGTTCGGTATTGCATTTCAGCTTGGTGGCTTAAAAATTATTTAATGACTTTGGTCATTAAAAATCGGAAAATTGTAAAAAAAAATAAAAATGTATAAAACGATCCAAATTTACGTTTATCTTATTCTCCATCATTTGCTGATTCCAAAAACATATAAATATGTTATATTCGGATTAAAAACAAGCTCTGAAAATTAAATATATAAAAATTATTATCAAAAATTTTTTTTCGAAATCAATTTAAAAACACTTTCATCTTATTCCTTGTTGGTTCCTGATTCCAAAAATATATAGATATGATATGTTTGGATTAAAAACACGCTCAGAAAGCTAAAACGAAGAGAGGTACAGAAAAGCGTGCTATCCTTCTCAGCGCAACGAATACCCCGCTCTTCTTGTCAATTCCACGTGCACTGCCTTTGCCACGGGCGGTGGAGTGACGATGCTACGAGTATACGGTCTTGCTGCGTTGCGTTGCGTTCAGTTTCATTCTGTGAGTTCGACAGCTACTTGACTAAATATTGTATTTTCGCCTTACGCGACTTGTTGTTTTTGTTTTTGATGAATGTATGACCTTTCATGAAGTAGTTTTTGTTGTTTACTTTTGCCAGTTTGCCAGTTCGTTTTTATATTTAGTCAAGTTTTGACTAAATATTTTAACATCGAGGGGGAATCGAAACGAGGGTCGTGGTGTATGTGCGTGTGTGTGTGCGTGTGTGTGTCTGTGTGTGTGTGTGTGTGTGTGTAGAGCGATTCAGACTAAACTACTGGACCGATCTTTATGAAATTTGACATGAGAGTTCCTGGGTATGAAATCCCCGAACGTTTTTTTCATTTTTTTGATAAATGTCTTTGATGACGTCACATCCGGCTTTTCGTGAAAGTTGAGGCGGCACTGTCACGCCCTCATTTTTCAACCAAATTGGTTCAAATTTTGGTCAAGTAATCTTCGACGAAGCCCGGGGTTCGGTATTGCATTTCAGCTTGGTGGCTTAAAAATTAATTAATGACTTTGGTCATTAAAAATCTGAAAATTGTAAAAAAAAATAAAAATTTATAAAACGATCCAAATTTACGTTTATCGTATTCTCCATCATTTGCTGATTCCAAAAACATATAAATATGTTATATTCGGATTAAAAACAAGCTCTGAAAATTAAATATATAAAAATTATTATCAAAATGTTTTTTCGAAATCAATTTAAAAACACTTTCATCTTATTCCTTGTCGGTTCCTGATTCCAAAAACATATGTGACAGTCCATCACAAAATCAGTCTTAAGTCGAAATTTGGATGATTTGAGTTAGTTATTATTTTGAAATTGTTAGTCTTTCCTGGATGTTTAGAAAAAAAAATTAAAGCTCTAGGTCAATAAATAACGATATTACGGCCATTTTTATGAAAGAAGTTGACCGGCGGCCATTTTGAGAAATCGGGCTTGAAAGTTTTGGAAGGCACCAGCTTCACATTTTCCTTAGCAACGGGGGTTGAAAATTAACCTCACCCTTCCAAATGTTGCACAAGTGTACTTTGATCTTTCATGCATCATTTAAATGCAAAACGAAGGGTTAAAAGAACAATTATCACCATTTTTGAAGGCTTTGTTTACATCATACATGTGGAGGAAAACAGTCAAATACAGGTCATACACATCAGCAAACATTTTCACTGTCATTATCAGGAATAAAGAGGTTACATGCATCTCACCTACGTTTTTGTCCATTAGTTTGACAAACACTTGAGCAAAATCAACTTACTTGTATCAATCACTTTGTTGGCATCCAATAGGAATACGTAGCCTATCTATCAGAATGTAGATCCCAAACACAGGAACTCCTCCACTGTGACAGTCTGTTCACCACAAAAGCTCTTGCACATCAATGTTGACACCACCTCCAACCTCACCTTTATACATGTCACATGTCTTGCACTGAGAGCTGTAGAGCTACAATTTCCTCCGGATCAAACTGGGTGATACATCCACGACGAGTATTTCTGGGTGCAGCGTCGGGAACTTTAATCTGTTTGCAGCCAGTTCCATTGGCTTTGCAGCAACGAAGGCGAGTTCTCTCGAGCACATCACAGCCCTGTTGCAATTAACGAACTGCGGCATGCACCTCCATCACATCTCCTCTCCAACTCGCCTCAACTACGTGTGTTCTTGCAGTTGATGCAGTGCCATTAGAAACGCCAACGGTGTTTTTGACACTGACGAGCGGACGGTCTGTCTCCTCTTCGTCCGCATATTCAGCAAGCGTCACATATTTCGGCATGAGAATCGGAGTCACTGAATCCAGCAACGTCTTCGGCAAAGAAATCCAACAACAAATCTTGGAGTTCGCGGTTATTTTCAAGCGAATCGCAGTTGAGAAGCGCTGTCAATCGGCGTACGTCAGTCATTGTTTTGGTTTCGTTCAGCGAACGGAAATCAAACTGTGTTACTTCCCCCTGGACTGATTTGACCAATGAGGAGGCCGTTGCTAGTCCTTTTTGGAAGGCAGACAAAGCTGATTGGTTCAATCTTAAAGTTTGTTTACGTCACGATTTCCTTATTTGGAGGAAGTGGACGGGTATTTTTAACCACTGCACAGCAGGGCGGGAAAGCTGATGCAATAAGCTTTCCGACGGTACCAAACTTGTTGGGGCCCTGTCAGGGATACACTAAGCAAATTATCGGTGAAAGTGAGGCATTTTGATGTTATGCTTGACTTTTTTGAAGAATGTATTGCATTTAAATCCAATAATGTAACTATTTAGCGATTAATTTTGGCATATTTGTTTGGTTGTCATGTAATTTGGGGTCTACAGAACACGTTTCTGCAAAAAAGTGAATTTCACCCAGATAGACCCTCAGTGCCTTTTCCCCACGCTAACTCGCTTTCGTCTGGTGCGACTTAAGACTGGTTTCGTGGTGGACCGTCACAA
>NW_027127463.1:10000-37389 GCF_037325665.1 Littorina saxatilis | reverse complement strand
ATCTTTGCTGACGTCATATTCCGATTTTAGTTCAAGTTAAGGCGGCACTATCACGCCCTCAGTTTTCAATCAAATTGAAATTTGGTAACGCAATTTTTGACTCAATCTGGACTATGGGATTGCATTTCTGCTTAAACATGAATTAATTAGATAGCTAATGAAAGTTTACATTAAAATCGAAATTTCACCAACAGATTTAAAAAAGATTGCATTGTATTCCTCATCTTCTCTTTAATAAAAAAAATATATGGATATGTCATGTTTACTCTGAAAAAGAAATCGGTGTATGCAAATTCGGTACTAAGTTCAGATGCTCCGCCGAGACAACAGCAATCCGTCTAGGTCATTGTGTTTGGGCTAGCAAAGCCTTACTGCATCTAGTCTCAGTGATGACTGTTCGTGTTGTTGACTGTTGTTTTAGTTTCAGGCCGACAGATTGACTCAATGTTTTGATAAGGCTTCACGCGACTTGTTTTTTCTTCCTTTTTGTCTTTCACAAGAAAGCTTCATTCTAAAATCTGTTAAAGAAACAGTCCTGATCGTTAAGTCAACTAAAAGTATTCACAAACTTGTTAGCTTGCGTGCGGTTTTTACATTTAGTCAATTTTAGACTGAATGGTTTTTTTTTTTATATGACGCGTAGTACAGAACGATTGTATCTGTAAGCATACAATATGGCTGTAATCTAAGATCACTCAAACGTTCACTCATGCTGAGGCTTTAACTTTACCCAAGATGCATTATTCAACAACTAGCCTACAGTTTGAAAACAGCCAGGTAAAACAAACACCGTTTATGTACATTGGATCTTGCCAGCAGCTTGATTATTCGGCGTCTTCGCGCTGTTTACTAGAAGCTTGCACATGTATAATTAATACAACACCGACTGGGTTGATTAAAACAACACATTGGGCGTGATGTGTCTTTTCTCCCCAAACTGAGGAACTTTTGTATCAATATTATACCGCAGTATCACACATCGCGTACGGGCTTGGTTTTGTGGTCATTGTAAAATGTGTTATGAAGACAAACATCAAAATAATATATACGACTAGTGTCTGTCTGTCTGTCTGTCTGTCTGTCTGTCCGTCTGTCTGTTCGCGATGCACGGCCAAAGTTCTCGGTGGATCTTTTTCAAATTTGGACACCGTATTCAGCTACACCCCGGACACAACCTCATCGATGAGATATTTCAACACGTGCTCTCAGCGCGCAGCGCTAAACCGATTTTGATTTTTCGCGCGCAGCGCTGAACCGATTTTGGTTTTTCTCTCGATCCATTCCCAGTAACTCTTCCTTATCTTCTCCAGTGTTTTCAGCCGCGTTTGTCTCCCTTCCTCCATGTGGCGTCAATCCATATTCCCGTTACTACGTTACTATTTGTAGAAGGTCACTGCACGTTACTATTTTTAGAAGGTCTCCAGTGTTTTGCGCGTTTATCTTCTTTCCTTCGTGCGCCGGCAAAGCCGGCGTACACCCGGCAAAGCCGGGTCCCAGGCGCAGCCTGGTATTCGGCTCTACTTCTTCCCGGCGAAGCGGGTAATCATCTAGTAATTAATAAACAAGAAGGCTAGGTCATTGGAACGTTTATTAGTTACAAAACTTGTTTGTGTGTGTGTGTGTGTGTGTGTGTGTGTGTGTGTTAGTGTGTGTGTGTGTGCGTGTGTGTTAGTGTGTGTGTGGTGTGTGTTAGTGTGTGTGTGTGTGTGTATTTGTGTGTATGTGTTTTTGTGTATGTTTGTGTGAATAGGTGTGTGAATAGGTGTGTGTGTGCGAGTGTGTGTTTGTGTATTTGTGTGTGTGTGAATAGGTGTATGTGTGTGTGTGTGTGTTTGTTTGTGTGTGTGTGTGTGTGGGTGTTATGTACGTGTGTGTGTGTGTGTGTGTGTGTGTGTGTGTGTGTGTGTGTGTGTGTGTGTGTGTGTGTGTGTGTGGGTGTGTGTGTGTGTGTGCGTGCGCGCGCGCGTGTTTGTTTTAGTGCGTGTGTACGTTCGTTCGTGGGTGAGTGCGTGCGTGTGCGCGCGCGTATGTGTGTGAGTGCGAAGGTGCGGTTGTCCGTGGGTGCGTGCTTGCCCGTTTGTTTGTCGGCCTGTGTATGTGTGTGTCGGCGAACCTACGCACACTCAGTTACTATCAAAATCTCATAAAGATAGAATACGCCAAGACCAAAACCAAGGGCTAAAAAATAAAGACCAAAAATCTGTATCGGTCCCCGGACTACAGTAATTTGTCATAGACTGATGGTAGTACTCAACCTAGGACTTTAATCTATGCTGTATGTCTGAAACGTTGGTAACATATACGTCTGGTAGCTGACGATCATACGCACATGACACTGCCTTTTTTTTTTTTTTTTGGGGGGGGGGGGGGTGGTCCCAATTTTGGTAGGGGTACATTAGTTGAGGGTGTTCCGGACAACAGGAAACTCCCCTGGGTCCGGTGTCACGAACTGAAACCTCTGCTGAACAATCCTTCTCATTGCGGTCAATGCGCATGCGCCAATCTTGGACTTAAAAAATGCGACCCTTTTGACCGAACGAACCATGGTTTAAGGTTAGGGTTAGGGTTAGGGTTAGGTTGTTCACGACCTGATTAATCTCCCCATGTTGGCGCATGCGCATTGACCGCAATGAGAAGGATTGTTCAGGCAGAGTTTTCAGTTCGTGACACCGGCCCTGACGAGAAATGCGTAGAAAATAATTATTTACCTTCTTAACCGTCACGTGGGTAATGTGACTGCTGCGTCACTATTATGGGGCATATGTTGGTATGCATATATATATATGGGTCATACTCCAAAGATGGGTATCATTTTGTGACATGCGATCTCTGTCCTTTAGGCCAAACAAAAATATATGTTGTTTTAGGGTAACGTGACCAAAAAAGAAAGGTCGGCTTTAAAAAAAAAAAAAAACCCACATTTCTTCAAATTTGAAATTTAGTCGATTTTGGTTCGCAAAATGTGCCAAAAGTTTTCAGGTTTTTTTTAGAAATGAAGAAAAAAAAGTTTAAGGGTCGGCGGGAAAACAATGGGTCGGTCGGGTTACCCTAAACCAACATATATTTCTGTTTGGCCTTAAATTGTTATGATTCATATTCAATGTATTCGTTTTTCTTGTGTCAGTGCCTCTTACATCTTGATATACCCGTGTCACGTGCCAGTAGTGAAGTATGGAAAGCCGTTTGGCTCATAACCAATACACGTGTAAGAAATGATTAATACACGTGTAAGAAATGATTTATACACGTGTAAGAAATGATTAATACACGTGTAATAAATAATTCATACACGTGTTAGAAATAATTAATACACGTGCATAAAATAAAAGAATTTCTTACACGTGTATTAAATAATGTATACACGTGTAAGAAATAAATACACGTGTATAAATTATTTCTTACACGTGTATTGGTTATGAGCCAAACGGCTTTCCACAGTGAAGACGTCAGTCAAGGGAGTTTTGCCATCTTCCCCTAATCTTACACTTTGACAGCGAGGACTAGTTAAAGAGTTTAACTGTGAAGCATTGATGGACCTAAACCCTGCTGGGAAAAATCTGAATATAAGCCTGTGTCATCTTTTTTGTGGGTATCCGTTTCCAGGAAACGTCGAGTGTGTGTGCACTTTAAATACATGGGAGGAACATAAATTCTCACACGTACGCACGCACGCAAGCAAGCGAACACATACATACACACACACTCCTGCACATACAGAGGTAGGGATTGGGTGTGTGTGTGTGTGTGTGTTTGTGTGTGTGTCTGTGTGTGTGTGTGTCTGTGTGTCTGTGTGTATGTGTGTCACGTGTGCGTGTGTGTGTGTGTAGAAGAAACACCCAGAATAGACGACAAAGAGGGGGAAATTCCTTTAGAACAAAAACCCGACCCTCTTCAAACGGAATATACACACGTTCTCTTCACAGGCGTCCTAGCATTATTTCACAGACATCCTGGCATCGTTTTATCACGGGTTTCTCTCGAGACGACTGTAGACATTCTTTTCTCGCTGTCAACTTCAAGTTAGTGGAACAATATGTTTGCTGATGTCCGATTCTGTTGGGACAATACGCTCGATATGTCTACACTCCTACCCAGACTAATAAATCGCAGAAAAGCACACGACATCCAACTCCAGAACCGATTTACCGTGTACAGTTCCAAGTGTGCGGTGACGTTTTGATGGCAGGGATGAACAAGGTAGTCTGCTTCCGATGTTTACTTCACGGATGCATGAGATATGCTAAGATAAGATAACTGAAACATTATCGATCTTATATTATCTTATCTTATCTTATCGTATCACCCTCCCCCCTCTCTCTCTCTGTTTCTCCTTTAACCTCCAAACAAAAAACATTTATTGTATCGATCCCAAGCTCGCCTTGCATTTATATTTCACTAATGTCATACAACACCAATAATTAAAATGTTCCTACATGCATACATAAACGTGATTCAGTCGCACCTATGAAAACATGGATCAATAAGTATTTAAATGAGGAATGCAAATAGAACGCGTCGGGAAGACCTTGTTAGATCGAAAAGCAAACTTAGTATTTGCGTTTTGTTTTTCTTCTATTTCTTGATAAATAAAAAAGTTACCTGCAAAACCACTAAGGCCAACAACAAAAAATTGTCTGTTTAGGGTAACATGACCAAAAAATGTAGGGTCGGTAGGTAGGTAGGTTTTTTTTTTTTTTTTTTTTTTTTTTTTTTTTTTTTGGGTGTAAATGCTATGTTGGCTGAACATTCACTTCTTATATTTGATGAATACATGTTTCAAAACTAACGTATAAATAAAACAGAGAGAAAGGGAGAGAAAGAAACGCCAAATGTCTCTTTTTAGCATTTTTACCTCTTTTTTTTTCTTTCTTTTTTTTGAAATCAAAAAAAAGTTTTTGGGTCGGCGCCAAATCGATAGGGTCGGTCGGGTTACCCTAAACAGACAATTTTTTTTTTGGCCTAATACCAAATAGTTAACTCGTGGATATAGCATAACAGATCTTTTCCCAAAAACGTTTCGAACAAAAACAGGGAGTTAATATTTCAAAGAACAAAATGCGGAGGATTCCATTGTCAGTTTGTGTTTTCCTTTGAAATTCGATAAAATCTGGTCTTGCGCTTTCATTTTCCTTCAAATCGAGGTCGATCAGAGATGCTGCAGTTGTTTTCTTAGAAAATTAAACGAGGTTCTGTGGTATTTGTAATACCGGAGGAATTACAGAGACAGAAGAATAATGTGTATGTGTGTGTGTGTGTGTGTGTGTGTGTGTGTGTGTGTGTGTGTGTGTGTTTATGTAGGAGTCTGTGTGTATGTGTGTATCATATGTGTGTGGCTGTGCGTGTTTAAGTCTCTGCCTCTTGTTTGGTCTCTCTCTTTGTCCCTGTCCCTCTCTCTCTCTCTCTCTCTCTCTCTCTCTCTTTCTCTCTCTCTCTCTCTCTCTCTCTCTCTCTCTCTCTCTCTCTCTCTCTCTCTCTCTCTGTTTGTCACTGTCTCTCTGTCTCTGTCTCTCTCTCTCTCTCTCTTTCTCTCTCTCTTTCTCTCTCTCTCTCTCTCTCTCTCTCTCTCTCTCTCTCTCTCTCTCTCTCTCTCTCTCTCGCTCTCTGTGAAAAGTATCATGTATACATGTGCTACACCCTCTGATATTTCGGAAGAAAAACTACCATTTTTGTTGCGACAGATGCCAAAAGTGTGAATATTATAACTAACAGCGAACAAAATGGCATGGTTAAAAATGAACATGATAATGAAAAACAAGCAAAGAAGGAAAAGACAGACATTTTGACACACATAAACAAGAAAAGAGAAACAGATGTTCAGAAAAACAACAGACATAATTGATTCTTTCCTTTTTTGAACCAGAACAACACAACCGATTAATCTGAACTTTTATTTTTATATTTGTTTTGTAAATCAGTGCAAAAGGAGGAGAAAGTGGGAATATATGGTCAAAATTTACGCGGACCTAACTGTTTTCGGGGAAAAAAAAGAGAACGCAAAGATAGAGATATTTCTGGAAAAGAAAGTGGACGAAGAATCCGATTTAAAAGAAAAGAGGAAAGGAAGGCACATTCATCAAATTCTTGGCATTCTTCTATTGAGAAAAAAAACCTCCACCAAAGAACACTAGTAAAAGCAGATTGATTTTTTGGTCTCCCGTTTCATTGGATTAGCTTTTGAGACCGAGACGAAATTTTATGAAAATTAATTGTCTAGGGGATTTTTTCATGTTTCTCAAAAAGTAAAAATAGCATGTCTAATCATTGCCATAACTCGGCCAATCAAAAAAGAAACCTCATTCCTGTGTTTCTACATCACTATCTGTCTGTCTGTTTGTCTGTCTGTTTAAATGTCTGTCTGTCTCTCTGTCTGTGTCTGTCTGTGTCTGTCTGTGTCTGTCTCTGACTCTCTCTGTCTCTCTCTGTCTCTCTGTCTCTCTGTCTCTCTCTCTCTCTCTCTCTCTCTCTCTCTCTTTCACTCTGTCTCTGTAAGATAAACATCACCAGAAGCTCCCTTGTCAAGTCTTTGCGGTCACTTCAATTCACGTTGACGGGAGTTCTAGTGTCCGGCGAGGGTTTTAAGTGTGACTGGGAGGGGGATGTCTTCGTGTTTACATGCACGTGCGCGTGCGTGCGTTTATACGTGCGTTTGTCTGTCTGTCTGTTTAAATGTGTGTGAGTAGCACAGGAGAGCGAGAGAAAAAGACAGAGAAAGAGGGTATACACAATTATGTACAAGGGCGTGTGTGTGTGTGTGTGTGTGTGTGTGTGTGTGTGTGTGTGTGTGTGTGTGTGTGTGTGTGTGTGTGCGTGCGTGTACGTACGCGCGCGTGTGCGCGCGTGTGCATGTGCGCGCGCGTAATGTTCATGCTATTTTGGCTTCGCTTGGCTGACTCTACCGTCGCTCAAGAACATCTTTTTGGGAACACAACCACTTGCTTCTCTTTCCTTCAGGCCTAGCTAGCTTGCTGCAATGCGTTCGCGCAACTCGTATGAAAGCAACTGTAAAAGGAATTTCTGCACATATTTATAACGACAGGAAACTTCAAGCTAGCCTTACTGATACATTTGTCTGCGCTCGGGGCCAAAATCAGCATGATCAACATCTCCACAATACACATCCGGATTAATAATTAAACAGCAGTCACGTGACGCTAATTTCGCCCTACCAAGCGAGCATTAACAGAAGAGAAGCTGATACACAAAATGAAGCGAGCATTCACAGAGTTGAAGCCGTTGCTAGTAGTGATATACAACTCTTAAGTACTACTGAAATTGCCTTCCAAGCTATCACTGCTAGCGTCAATGCACTATTACACAGACCGCAATGGGACCTTCTCTCGTTGAGGGTAATATTTCATTTGTTTACCCTGGAATTGAAATGTGTTTGTGTTGCCGCGAGGAAGCATAACGATAAGAGCTTTTGTTATTGAATGGATTATTTTACTTGTACGACGTGACATTTCTGGTTTTATTTTGGGTTTTTGTTTTCTATAGCTTGACGACAACATCAGTATAACTGGATAGTTTAAAATAACGCGCCAGGAGGCCTGTGTTGAGAAATTTGACACATTTTGTGAAGAAGGGAAATAAAGGGAACAAAAAAAAAGGCAGGGGAAGAGAAAAAAAACTGAGAGATGGGGACAGGAGAGAGAGTGAGAGAGAGAGAGAGAGAGAGAGAGAGAGAGAGACACACACACACACACACACACACACAAACACACACACACACACACACACACGCACACACACACACACACACACACACACACACAGACAAAGACAGAGAATAAAGACAGAGAGAGAGAGAGTGAGAGAAAGAGATGAGGAGAAAGAGCGAGAGAAATAGAGAGAGAAAGACAGAGAAAGACAGATCGAGAGAAATAGAGAGAGAAAGACAGAGAGCGACAGAGCGAGAGAATTAGAGAGAGAAAGACAGAGAGAGACAGATCGAGAGAAATAGAGAGAGAAAGACAGAGAGAAATTGAGAGAGGTAGCCTAGCCAGAGAGAGACAGATCGAGATGTAAAGAGAGAAAGAAAGAGAGAGAGAAAGACAGAGAAAAATTGGGAGAGGTAGCCAGAGAGAGACAGAGAGAGGAGGGCGGGTGGGTGGGTGGGTATAGTTTAGGAATGCGTACGGAAGAGAGAGAGAGAGAGAAAGAGAGAGCGATGGACAGAGAGAGAGAGAGAGAGAGAGAGAGAGAGAGAGAGACAGAGAGAAATAAAGAGAGAGCGAAGGAGAGAGAGAGAGAGAGAGAGAGAGAGAGAGAGAGAGAGAGAGAGAGAGAGAGAGAGAGATAGCGATGGACAGATATCGAGAGAGAGATCGAGAGAGAGAGAGAGAGAGAGAGAGAGAAAGAGAGAGCGATGGACAGAGAGAGAGAGAAATAGAGAGAGAGAGAGAGCGATGGACAGAGAGAGAGAGAAAGAGAGAGAGAGAGAGAGAGAGAGAGAGAGAGAGAGAGAGAGAGAGAGAGAGAGAGAGAGAGAGAGAGAGATCAAGGCAGGCAAGAAAGAAACATAGGAAGAAACAAAGAAAGGGATCAGCAGAAAGACAAAAAGAAAAGAAGAAAAGCTGCAGAGACGTGTCCTTAGAACGATGCGGCTAACAGAGTTTATTTAACCGAATGAAAGGATTTGCCAGCACAATAAAACACTTGAAACTCGCCTTCTAAGTTCTCAACTGATAATATGGGCATCTTCAAATCGTCGTCTGTGCGCATATTGCCAAAAAGGCAATCCTTGCATGGAGTTAGGAGTAAATTAGGTCCCCCTTTCTGGCTGTTGCGGTTCCCTTTTTACAGTTAGTCCCAAATTATGACAGACTGCAGGGGCATCGAGAAGAGGGCGGTGGTGAATGTGTGTGCGTGCGTGTGTGCGTGTGTGCAGAGCGATTGCGAGAAAACTACTGGACAGATCTTCATGAATCGGTACATACACATTTTCGAGATGATATCCCCAGACCAGTGGGTTTTTTTGTTTGTTGAAAAGTGTCTTTGATGACGTCATATCCGGATTTTGCAAAAGTTGAGGCGGCACTGTAACACCTCATTTTTCGATCAAATTAATTTAAATTTAGATCAAGCAATCTTTTACTTAGTCTGGACTACGGAATTACATTTTAGCTCGGAATCTTAGATAGTAAGTCTCTCAATCTCAATCTCTCTCTCTCTCTCTCTCTCTCTTTCTCTCTCTCTCTCTCTCTATTTCTATCTCTCTCTCTCTCTCTCTCTCTCTCTCTCTCTCTCTCTCTCTCTCTCGTTGAACAAATACAACTCTCCATTTTTGATTGGATTATTTGGATGTGTCTCAAGGACATTATTTTTATGTAAATACACTTACGTTTGAATCCTTAACAAACAACAAAATATCATTGCACGCATTACGCGATTAAGTATTGCAAAATGTTTCCTTTTCTCATTGCGAAACTCTTCTAAAAACAACTTGAGGAGATTTTACGCTGTTTTTATCACCACACGACTGCACTTTTTAGTGCAAATTGGCACGTTGAAAACATTTCATTCCCCGGTCAGCTCACGTTTCCATGGCGATTTAAAGGCAAAGCTTCCCGTGAAAACTCTTTGGTTCACTATTTCGGATCTTGCAAGGCTTCTACAAGGGATAAGCGATACCTCCACTTGGACATGTACCACAAATTAGCAGCCTATATAAGTCTTCTCTGTGCATAGTAATAATGATATTAAGGTTATTTATATGGCCCAAATCCTAAAATAGTTCTAAGCGCCTTGCAATCAATCTTCAATATAATAATCCTACAAAAACAATACACCTTTAAATAGTGGGATTTGTTTAAAAAAAAATGTATTTCTGTTACACGACACTTGAGATTGCCACAAGTTCTCAAATGTCGTATAGTTGTGTTCTTTTATTCTACGTCGCCCGTCTTCGCAGCAGCAGAAAACAACTCGTCAAATTGAGTTCGAGGATTTATTTAGCATTCCATACATACAACTGCACATCGTAGCAGAACTCAAAGTAGAAGCTTTTTCACACACAAATCGCGCTGGCCTATATAGTAAATACTCAATCTCGAGAATATTCCAGACCGAACATGATACAACTACATTATACGAGCCGTCTATGGACTAGAACAGTGACGTTCTCTGTGACGTACATCAAAAGCGCCGACGCACTTAATCCGAGCGAACGCCACGAACCCACGACTCAAAACAACGTGGTAAACAACTTGTTTTGACAGGACTAGAAAGTTCACCTGCATTCTCGTTCAAACATAAATATTGTGCTTACAAAATATAATATCGGTACTTTCCCACAAAGTACAAATAAGTCAACTACATGCAACACACAAAACTGAACCAAAGTTCAGCAACGGTAGCGTTTTCTAACATTACCCCCAACACAAGAAGAAATTTACCTAATTTCTTTCAATCATTGAAACGCTACCTGTACACATATTATGTATACATAAAAGATTAAAATCCAGGTATGTACATCAGTCTGTTGGAGAATGAACACAGTTTTACTCACATACTCGGCTGAGAAAATCCGCTCCAACATTGTCTGAACCCTTAATCGATTCCACTCGCATATTGTTACGGATGGTTTTTCGTGTAAGTGTCTGTGTGTATTTATGCTCCTATCAAAAAAATGCGTGTGCTACTCTGTTTACAAACTCCCGTCTCACACACACACAACACTCAAACAAGGCACAAAGACTGAACACAATTATTGCCCTTTGCCCTCGTACCTATATTGTAACATCAACACAAAAATACAAATATGTTATCTCTCATGCAGTCTACAAATCAATTGCATTCATGTATAAGAAGAATAGCTTGAAAACGCGTGGGAGACTAACTGTCTCACGATTGACGAAGTCCTCGTCTCACACAATCCTTCTGACGATTATGTTTCCTGTTTAACACAGTTTCACTTTACGCACATTTCACATGTCACGTAATTCTCAGTTGACGACGTCCTCGTCTCACACAATCCTTCTGACTATTATGTTTCTTCAGTGGTAATTCACACATACAATGACTACTCACTATTCAGCGGGTACATACTCTGGATCCAAATCACCCACGACAAAATACAGCTCGTGGTGAATATGGGGTGGGGTTCCACCGGTTTCCAGAAATCCTGCGCTGATACAACCTTGCGCCCACAATCCACGGATCCGTGGCGCCAAGGAGGGAATGCCCGTCTCTTCTTTCTCTCCCGCCGCCGAGTGGTGCATTCGTCACTCCGACCGGGGTGCTGCGTAAAAAGTTTATGCTACCATAAGTCTCAATTCTCAGATAAACTTTTCCACAAAATAATACTGCCATTCTTTCTCAATACTATTCATTTATCCGTCAACTAGCTTATGCTGTTACAGTATGTACAACAGCTCATTCACAAATGACTTCATTACAAAAGAACATACAAACATTCTCTTTTCAACAATGGCTGACAACAGCTCACGCTTTCCAACCCAATTTACAACATGACTCTCACAGTCATTTCACAAGTCAATATTACTGAGCAAAATACAATTCAATAATTACCTGTATATTCACAGCATAGAATCACACATGATTCTTCCACAACACGAGTCGTACAGCATTCGACCTCAATGTTTGGTGACCAACATTACAACCCAAACGTGGAGACACCCAGAAACACGTCTGCTCTCCCCAAATGTCTGTAATGCTCTGTCTTTCACAATCCAAAATGGCTTCCTCCTGTTAACAATCTTCTCTCTCATTGGTCGATAGCAGCCAATGGAGATATACTTTACAAAAATAGGTCACCTCATCTCAACAGGTGATTTCTGCACTCATGTGAACCACAAGTATCTTTCTTTATTTGGTGTTTAACGTCGTTTTCAACCACGAAGGTTATATCGCGACGAGGGAAAGGGGGGAGATGGGATAGGGGAAAGGGGGGAGATGGGATAGAGCCACTTGTTAAGTGTTTCTTGTTCACAAAAGCACTAATCAAAAAATTGCTCCAGGGGCTTGCAACGTAGTACAATATATGACCTTACTGGGAGAATGCAAGTTTCCAGTACAAAGGACTAAACATTTCTTACATACTGCTTGACTAAAATCTTTACAAACATTGACTATATTCTATACAAGAACCACTTAACAAGGGTAATAAGTGAAGAATTTTATGGGTGAGAAAAGGAAAGTAAAAGGACTTTGGGGAGGCAGAAATAGAGAAACAAGAAAAAGATCCTAATTAGGTTCACGGCATCGAGAGTGATGCGACCTTCTCTCAGAAGTTAGTAGAGAAGGCTCCCCCATCCACCACCAGGGGGACGCGCCTCTACGCCAATTAGGGGGCGCGAGGAACCACAAGTATGGCAAGTCAATCTGTACACATGTGTTAAACACTTTTTAGACTAAATTATGTACAAATCCATTTGTCACACATATCAAAGTTCTGCAAGTACATCACCCACCTCATGATGCGATTATTTACAAACTTTGCAGAGTTCAGGTAGGTGAGGGGTTTGTGATCAGTCTGAAGCACGAATTTCACCCCTTGGAGGTAGAGTTCAAATTTCTTGATTCCCCACACGATGGCTAAACACTCTTTCTCCATGGTCGAGTAGTTCTTCTTGGCTCCTGACAGCTTCTTGCTGGCATAGCTGACCGGAAACGGTTTACCTCCATGCTCTTGCATCAGCATGGCGCCGATCCCTTCGTCCGATGCGTCTGTACGCAAGATGAACTCTTTGGCAGTATCAGGAAGGCGTAGCACCGGGTCTCGTGACATCAGGTCGCGCACGGTCTGGTATGCCTTCTCCTGAGCTGGTCCCCAGAGTATTCGGTTGGGGCATCCTTTTCGGGTCATGTCCGACAAAGGCGCCGTTATGGCGGCGAAGTTTGGAATGAACTCTCTGTAGTACCCAGCCAATCCAAGGAAGGATTGCACCTGCTTCTTGGTTTCAGGACGTGGCGCATTGAGGATCTTGGTGACGTTTTCCAACAAAAGCCCCTTTTGACCTTCCTTCAGTGAATGACCTATGAAGTCAACGTTGTCGGTCCCCAAAATGCACTTGCTGGGTCTCACGGTCAGATTAGCTTTTGTCAGGCGGGAAAACAGTTCCCTCAAAGTCTCCAGATGCTCCGCAAAGGTCTCCGTGTGGACTAGCAGATCATCCCAGTAGTACACAACATTCTTCATTCCTTTGAGCATTTTTTGCATTCCCCTCTTCAGGGTAGCACCACTGTTCACCATGCCAAAAGGCATCCGCAGGCTCTCATACGTTCCGTCTGGAGTTGCAAAGGCGGTCTTTGGTATGTCCTCTTCGTGCACAGGAATTTGCCAATATCCTTTGCTGAGATCGATCTTTGAGAAGATCTTACTGCCAGTTAACTGTCGGAATAGATCAGTTGCCGTCGGCATTGGTTCAGGGTCAAACACGGTGATCTTATTCACTTTCCTGAAGTCAATGCATACCCTGTTTGTGCCGTCTTTCTTCTTGACAACAACAACGGGAGATGAGTAAGGGGATGATGATTCACGGATGACCCCCATCTTCAACATGTTGTCGATGTCCTTCTTCAAGGATTCCCGAGCCTGAAACGGGATAGGGTATGGTTTTGAGCGAACAGGAACGTCAGATGTGAGGTGGACTTCATGTTCGACCAAGTACGTAGAGCCTGGAACATCACAGAACCTATGGGTGAAGTCACCCATAAAATCATGCAGCTCCTTCTGCTGATCTTCTGTCAGGTCAGGTCCTAGCTTGACGTCATCCACTCCCTCTTTCTTGTGGAGGTCTCCCAACTCCAGTAGTTCCTCACCGTCGAACTCGTCTAGTTCGGCTGGTTCTTCCACACTTGCTGCGACCTGTACTGCTTCCGGAGGTCTCTCCACATACAGTTTCAGGAGGTTAGCGTGGTAGATCTTGGACTTCTTGCCGACATTCACCTTGTAGTCGTTGATCCCTACCACGGCATCAACCTCGTATGGGCCTTTCCACTGCATCAGTAGTTTGTTGTGATCAGTGGGAAGCAGTATCAGCACTTTGTTACCTGGTGTAAACTTCCTGTTTACGGCTTTGTGGTCGTAGTAGTGCTTTCCGCTATCCTGAGACTTTCTCAAGTTTTCTCTAGCAATCTCGAGAGTCTCCTCCAGTTTCTCTCGCAACTCAAACACGTACTGGTAACTGTTCTTCACTTCAGGTGTGTCCACATCTTTTGTCCACAATTCCTTTAGTATTTGCATCGGGCCTCTCACGGTCCGCCCGTACATCAGCTCGAACGGGGAGAATCCAGTGGACTCTTGTGGCACCTCCCTGTATGCAAATAGCAAGGCATTGATGTAGCGATGCCACTGCCTTGGCTGCTCACTGCATAGTTTCTTAAGCGTGGACTTCAGCGTCGCATTGAATTTTTTCAACCAGCCCATTGCACATCGGGTGATAGGCTGTCGTAGTCAAGTGACGAATGCTCAGCAGCCTGTTGACCTCTTCCATGCATTCAGAGACAAAGTGTGTCCCCAGGTCCGTGAGGATCTCTTCAGGAACCCCAATTCTGCTGAAAATGTCCACAAGTGCCTCGGCAACAGTCTCGGTGTCAATTTTCTTCAGAGGCACGGCTTCTGGGTACCTGGTTGCATAGTCTACCAGGGTCAGTACCCAACGATGACCCTCTTCACTTGGCGGTTTGATCTCGCCAATGAGGTCAATGGCCACCCTCTTGAAAGGCCGGTCGATCAAAGGCATCTTCTGCAACGGCACTTTCGGGACCCTTCCTCGAGGTATGGTTTTCTGGCAAATATCGCACGATCGGCAGAATCGAGTCACATCTGCATGCAGTCCTGGCCAGTAAAACGCAGCCTGGATTCTGTCCGATGTCTTCTTGACCCCCAGGTGACCTCCCATAATAGAGTCGTGGGCCACCTCCATCACCTGGCGCCTAAGTGGTTGAGGCACCAGAACTTGACGTAATGGCTTCCCACCGTTGACTCTCGGGTGCTGGAACACTCTGTACAGGATCTTGGCCTTTACTTCAAAGTGCACAGTGCCTTCGCCCTTAGTCATCTCCTTGACATAACGACTCCTGTACTTTGTTAAGGTCGAATCAGCTTCCTGTAGCTGAATCAGCCGATCCCTGTCCACGACAGCAGTTGCAGAACTGTTGGTGACCCTGAGTGGCGTAGTTGTTTTGTCCTCCTTCGCCTGGGCTCTGGTCGTCACAGCACTCACAACCTGTGGCTGGTCGCGGCGATGCACAGTGGCTCTGTCATCTCGTAATAGTTCGCTGATATCTTCATTCGCGAATGGCAGTGGGTCTTCCTCCTCAGCAGCAGGCTGAGCTGAGCCCATTCTCCATTCGAAATCAGGGTCACCAGGACGTCTCGCACCCCCAATATTCCCAATTAATAGATCGTACAAGGGCTTCTTCAGGCAGACGGCCTCAACTTCTCCGGTGAAGTATGGAGTATCGATCTGGATTTTTACCACTGGTGCCTTCACGCATTTGCTGTCAGCCATGAGCGTCCACTTGAAGTCACCAGTGAACTTCTCTGTTGGCACCAGATCCTCTTTGACGATGACCCCATTGCAGCCCGAATCTCTGAGAACAGTCACTTCCTGCTTCTCAACAAATCCCTTCGACACGGGCATGTTCGACACTGACACAGCTGCGCTGGCGACGACAGAGATTGACTTGCCATTGGCGAGTAGAAGCTGGCCATCAGATATACATCCTTCCACGTCCGATGGTGTAGCCACTTGCTCGGCAGCCCTTGGAAGTATGACGCTGCTCGCACATACTTGTTGGTTCGAGCCACTCGTTTGCCTCTTGTTGTCGTAATATCTCCGTCGATGTTCTTGCGCTTTGTCATTGTCATGTCCGTTATTTTTCTTTTGGGGACAGTTGGCGACTCGGTGGCCCTTGGCCTTGCAATGGAAGCACGTTATGTTCTGCCCTTCATTGGATGATGGTGCGGACTCAGTTTGTCCCTTGGCAGGTTGGTTTGCCTGGTTTCCGCTCTTCTGGAAAGGTTTCGTTGACTTTGACGTCCCCAGGGTCCTTCCATGAGCAATGAGATAACGCTCAGCAGCATCAGTAATGTCCTTCAAACCCCGCAGTTTTTGCTCTTCCAAGCGGGTCGCCAGGTCCTTCGGGCAGGCATTAAGGAATTGCTCCTTCACGATCAAGTCCCGCAGACTCTCGTATGACTGCTCTTCACCTGATAACTCCACCCACTTCTGCAGGTATGACGACAGGCGCTCCACAAACTGGCTCGGTGTCTCTCCAGACAATGGCTGGCATTCGCGGAAGCGTTGACGGTAGCCCCTTTCAGTGAAGTTGTAGCAACGCAACAGAGCTTCCTTCAGTACATCATAGTCTCTGGCGTCATCATTTGAGAGTCTAGTGTAGACCTCAAGTGCTGCCCCAGTCAAATGTGCGCTGAGTTGAATCGCCCAGTCGTCGCGCTGCCATCTAGCACTCTCAGCGAACCTCTCGAATCTTGCAAGGTAGCAGTCGATCTGGTCCTTCCCGTCAGCGAATGCTGGAAGTTTCGGTGCCCTGTGTAACATTTGCTGCTGGTTATCTCTTTGGCGTGGTGCCGCGTGCTCATTTTGAACACGCACCATTTCTGTCTGAAGCTCTAAGCGCTTCGTCTCCATTTCTATCTGGAGCTCTAAGCGTTTCAGCTCCATTTGCCTTTCTTCACGCTGTGCTTCTCTTTCTCTTTCTTCACGCTCACGCTGCGCTTGTCTTTCTTCACGCTGCGCTTGTCTTTCTTCACGCTGCGCCAGCAGTCGTGTCTGGGACTCGACGAACTCCGTCAACTGCTTGCCTTTTAGTCCCAGTTCAATTCCTTTTCCCCAGAACTCAGCCATTCTGGTCTTTTCCGGTGCGTTCGTCTGTATTCTTTCACAGCCCCGAACGTAGACGAATGTAGTCTTCTAAACTAACACAGTCTCTACTACACCTCCGATGCTTCTCTCGTCGCTGGTCACCCTCGTAGACGCAGGCTGCCACCCTCCTCGTCTAACGTGACGGCGCACTCTGCTCACGATACGTACACGACGTACCTCAGTCGTATTTCGTAGTATTAATGCACTAGCTCCGCGACGAAGTCCGTCTCGTCCAAACGGCAGCTAACCTCTGTAATCCCGATACACTCCGGCGTCGCTCACCGTACCGAGCTGCGGCGATTACCAAACTCTTCACCAGTCACACCGAATCCACGGTTCCGTAGTCTCTATACTGATCCCTCAGGATACACCCGATTGATGGCTACCTCCTGTGACTGTCTTGACACTGGTCCTTGTTGCTGGAAAACCCTTGGCGTTAAACGTAGATCTCGGCTTTGGCCCCCAATTGTTACACGACACTTGAGATTGCCACAAGTTCTCAAATGTCGTATAGTTGTGTTCTTTTATTCTACGTCGCCCGTCTTCGCAGCAGCAGAAAACAACTCGTCAAATTGAGTTCGAGGATTTATTTAGCATTCCATACATACAACTGCACATCGTAGCAGAACTCAAAGTAGAAGCTTTTTCACACACAAATCGCGCTGGCCTATATAGTAAATACTCAATCTCGAGAATATTCCAGACCGAACATGATACAACTACATTATACGAGCCGTCTTTGGACTAGAACAGTGACGTTCTCTGTGACGTACATCAAAAGCGCCGACGCACTTAATCCGAGCGAACGCCACGAACCCACGACTCAAAACAACGTGGTAAACAACTTGTTTTGACAGGACTAGAAAGTTCACCTGCATTCTCGTTCAAACATAAATATTGTGTTTACAAAATATAATATCGGTACTTTCCCACAAAGTACAAATAAGTCAACTACATGCAACACACAAAACTGAACCAAAGTTCAGCAACGGCAGCGTTTCCTAACAATTTCTTAGAAAGCCACATGCTTTTGGGAAATTGATTTATCAAAAAATCAAACTATGCACAGGAGACAACCAGCTCCTTGATTTATGGTATGTGTCGAAGGGGAGGGATGATCTTATCCCATGTCCGCAACACGGTGGCCTAGTGGTAAGGCGTCCGCCCAGTGAGCGGGAGGTCGTGGGTTCGAACCCCGGCCGGGTCATACCTAAGACTTTAAAATCTAGTGGCTGCTCCGCCTGGCGTCTGGCATTATGGGGTTAGTGCTGGGACTGGTTGGCCCGGTGTCAGAATAATGTGACTGGGTGAGACATGAAGCCTGTGCTGCGACTTCTGTCTTGTGTGTGGCGCACGTTAAATGTCAAAGCAGCACCGCCCTGATATGGCCCTTCGTGGTCGGCTGGGCGTTAAGAAAACAAACAAACAAACAAACAAACAAACAAGCAAGCAAACAAACAAACAAACAAACAAACAAACAAAAATCCCATGTACCTGTACAGATCAGAGACAGTGAGCAAAAATGTGTGATTTTGAATTTATGTCGCAAAATCAAAAGCTTAATATATATATATATACTATACAGGCGTTATGCCCACTGACGGCTCGTGTGCATTATACTTATGTCGAGAAGTAACAGTGGGTTAGTCTCCAGAGCTGTGTACCATTTTGTGACATGCATTCTCAGTCCTTTAAATGATTATAACGTATATTAAATGGCAATTACAATGTATTCTTTTATTTTTGTCATTAATACTACAGTTAGATAATGATACAGACAATACAAAAAGTATACATTTTTCTTCTTCTTTTTCATTTCTTAATTGTTCGTATTTAAATTCATGTCACATTCTCTGGTGTCCATGTTACGCGAGTGATGTACTTTGAAATGCTTGTAATTTACTCAACGTAGACAAACACAAGTATTTCTAATTATTTCTCTACAGGCCTAGGATATATATTGAAGCAGTAGTTATAAATGAAATCCATTTGTGTGCTTGAAATGTCTCAGTTAAATAAAGAAGTATCACCTTCGTAACATGGTTTGCATTGGTACTCGTACCCAGCCCCGGAGAAGAACCCATGCATAAGAATGAGTAGACCATGTATATCGTATACAAGAATGTGAAAGTCATTCACATTCTCTCGGTCTATCGAGACATGATGCAGTACGAGCTATCTGTAGGCCTGTAACTTATTTTCATTCCATGAGCAAAACACGTACGTATTTCAGTAATGTGTATACTATACACACCGAAGTCTCAGTTTACAGACTTGAACTTTACTTACAAGACGAACGAATTATTCCACGAGCAAGGTGATACAGGTGATGAGTCTGTCTTTGCCGAGTCTCAATTAGAAATATGAACACACTAGAGTTACAGACACAAAGAAGCAACTCATGGGATATAAGGAAATACCACCGAAGACAACGACAGTTCGGTTGTCTCAGGAAAAAAAGAAGTCGATGCGTAGGATAACAAATACCGCTCTCTGTATGTGTCTGTCTGTCTGTCTGTCTGTCTGTCTGTCTGTATCGCTCTGTCTTTGTCTGTCTGTCTGTCTGTCTGTCTTTCTCTGTCTGTCGTTGTCTGTCTGTCTGTCTGTCTCTCTCTCTGTGTCGTTGTCTGTCTGTCTCTCTCTCTTGTTCCATATTTGACTCTCTCTCTCTCTCTCTCTCTCTCTCTCTCTCTCTCTCTCTCTCTCTCTACTTTCTCTATTTTTTTCAACAAAGGTTGTTCACTGCGTTCCCGCCCCCAACCCAAAAATTCAGCTGCTCTACTGACAAATATTCCCCCTTCCTTTTGTAATCTGATAACCTTACTCATCCAATAAACACTAAGATGCCAGCACGTTCCAGAAATAAATTGCGCAGGGCGTTTTGACAAGATCAAAAGAAAATCACATCACTGTGGATTTTGTTTCAATCAATCTATGTATTGATTTTTTTAAGTGAGGTCTAATGAAGCTCTCGCTGGCTTCCTTGTCTTGCGACACCCTGCGACAAACTGCCGTGGGCAAGACAGTGATAATTGTGTTTCAAGGATGTGGCTTATATACAGAAAACAGAAAAGGTCGGTGTAGGTATCCCAGCCTAGCCGACCGTAAATGGATTCGGAACAAGAATAGGAAGTGCGCCTACTACCAAATTCAAGTAACGCAGCGGTTTGTAGCAAAGTTTGTGATTCTGGCCTTTCTGCGATTCTGAGAAAAACAAAGAGACTGCCCACGTTCCAAAATTCAGAATAAAACAAGTCGCGTAAGGCGAAATTACTACATTTAGTCAAGCTGTCGAACTCACGGGATGAAACTGAACGCACTGTATTTTTTCACCAAGACAGTACAGCTTCGTCAATCCCCGCGTGAAGGAAATCGCTCACCTTCCACGTGCAAAACGTAGTGATATTGACACGCCAGATTAGCGCGGTGGCGTATTGTGCTAAGCAGGAAAGCGCGCTTTTCTGTATTCTTGTTAACTTTCTGAGCTTGTTTTGAATACAACCTATCATATCTATATGTTTTTGGAATCAGGAAATGATCACGAATAAGATGACATCATTTTTGGATCGATTTCTTAAATTTTAATCGTAAGACTAATTAATCTATTTTCGTTAATTGTGATCACATTTTAAGAGTAAACATGACATATGTATATATACGTTTAGATTCAGAATGTGATGAAGAATACGATGCAATCAATTTTAAATCTGTTTGCGAAAAATCGATTTTAATGACAACTTTAATGAGCAAACTCATTAATTAAATTTTAAGCCTTCAAGCTGAAATGCAATACCAAAGTCCGGCCTTCGTCGAAGATTACTTGACCAAAATTTCAACCAATTTGATTGAAAAATGAGAGCGTGACAGTGCCGCCTCAACTTTCACGAAAAGCCGGATATGACGTCATCAAAGACATTTATCAAAAAAATGAAAAAAACGTCTGGGGATATCATACCCAGAAACTCTCATGTACAATTTCATAAAGATCGGTCCAGTAGTTTACTCTGAATCGCTCTACACACACACACACACACACACACACACACACACACACACACATACACCACGACCCTCGTCTCGATTCCCCCCTCTACGTTAAAACATTTAGTCAAAACTTGACTAAATGTAAAAACAAGAAAGGTATGTTATTGGAACGTTAAGTTTATAACAAAACAAAACGTCACGGTCACTGATCTTCGACCCAGCGGCCTTTCAAGTGGACAGACAGACAAGACTTATAATACAGAAAATAAAACTTTTCTGACAAATTATCCAGAAGCTCGTTCGAAAGACACACGCAGCGTTTCTTGACAATTTCTATGTAGAAAATGTAAAACGAGAATTTGTCAAATAAGTTAATTTCTTTGTTTTGTCATGCTTGTAAAATTTATTATTTGCGAGTGTATGGTTTTGAAGCACAAATGATATGGACCTCTTGCTTAACTCGACCTTGCACAGTTTCAAATAGGTTTTACATTTGTTTGTACATTGATCACCCAAGTTTGAATACGTCTTTAAATTACTAGTTAAGTAAAGTTTGTGCTTTCGACCAAACTTGGGTGCGTTTGTTGATGTTTATGTTGTGGTTTATGTTGTGGTTGTGGTTGTTGTTGTTGTTGTTATTGGTGTTGTTGGTATGGTTTAAATATGATGTCACCGTCGCAGGGAGGCAAATCGTGAAGATATGAAGGAAGATATCCTGATGTCTGTGTGGCTGTGAGCATCATTGTGAACATAGGAAGGGAGATATCTTTAAGTCTTTGTACGGTGAACATAATCGTGAAGATAGGAAGGAAGATATCTTTATGTGTGTGTGGCAGGGAGCATGATCGTGAAGATGAGAAGGAAGATTCTTCCCCCTAACCCGCGGGGGGTGCACGAACATACACACACACACACACACACACACACACACACACACACACACACACACACACACACACACACACACACACATACAGACACACACACACATTCACGCACGCACGCACGCACACACACATGCACACTAAAAAAAAAAAACCACACACACGCACACACACACTCTCTCTCTCTCTCTCTGCGTCCCAAGGACAGATTGTAAGAAAAGGCGTAGCCTTAAATCTTAATCCTTGTTAAATAAAGTTCAATTCAATTCAATTCAATTCAATTCAATAATTCAATTCAATTCAATTCAATTCAATTCAATTCAATTCAATAATTCAATTCAATAATTCATTTCAATTCAATTCAATTCAATTCCAATTCCAATTCCAATTCCAATTCCAAATTCAAATTCAAATCTCTCTCTCTCTCTCTCTCTCTCTCTCTCTCTCTCTCTCTCTCTCTCTCTCTCTCTCTCTCTCTCTCTCTCTCTCTCTCTCTCTCTCTCTCTCTCTCTCTACATCATGAATCTTTTCATTTCGTATCTATGGGAACAAGAAGGCGCGACAGTGTTATTTTGATAAGAGCAATTTGATTGATGTGTGTAACATTACCTAACGTTATGTGTAATACGAATACGAGTAGGCCGCACATACAAAGAAGCAATCAAGTTAACAACAATTTATTCTATCGTAGATTACTTTTTTTATTTTTTTTATTTTTATTTTTTACAAGGACAACACAAGAAAACAATGAGGACATTATGAACGTACTACCTGCTTAATAATAATACAGTCAAATAATAATACAGTCAAATAATAATACAGTCAAATAATAATACAGTCAAATAATAATACAGTCAAATAATAATACAGTCAAATAATAATACAGTCAAAGACAAAAACAAAGACCACCCAAACAAAAGACCCCCAAAAAGACACAAAGTATCACATCTCTGCACAACCTAGCGTACTACCTAACCAACGTAGATTACTTTTTGTTTTAATCAACTTTGAGCTTTCTTCATAATGTAAAAGATCTTATTCATCACCACGGATTTGCACTGGAACCTCTGTTAAGACTTCCCGATTTAAGATATTTGTCCTTTGAAAACATTGCTTTTTCCGATTTTCTTCTTAAAACCTCTGTCAATTTACCTCTTATTTAATACTACCCCCCCCCCCTTTTAAAGACCTAATTTGCACAGGTCCTTTTGAGTTCTTTAAAGGGGGGGGGGGGGGGGGGGGCGGGGGAGGGGGGGGTTTCTCTGAATCCAATGTCAATCTGTAAATAAAAAACATACTTTTTTTAAAATCCACTTTGCACGGGAAGCATCCAGGCTGGTCATGTTTGGTATGTGTCCAGGAGCGAGGATGGTTCTATCCTATGTACAAGATGTTTGGTATGTGTCCAGGAGCAAGGATGGTTCTATCCTATGTAAAAGATGTTTGGTATGTGTCCAGGAGCGAGGATGGTTCTACCCTATGTAAAAGATGTTTGGTATGTGTCGAGGAACGAGGATGGTTCTATCCTATGTAAAAGATGTTTGGTATGTGTCCAGGAGCGAGAATGGTTCTATCCTATGTACAAGATGTTTGGTATGTGTCCAGGAGCGAGAATGGTTCTATCCTATGTACAAGATGTTTGGTATGTGTCCAGGAGCGAGAATGGTTCTATCCTATGTACAAGATGTTTGGTATGTGTCCAGGAGCAAGGATGGTTCTACCCTATGTACAAGATGTTTGGTATGTGTCCAGGAGCGAGGATGGTTCTACCCTATGTAAAAGATGTTTGGTATGTGTCCAGGAGCGAGGATGGTTCTACCCTATGTAAAAGATGTTTGGTATGTGTCCAGGAGCGAGGATGGTTCTACCCTATGTACAAGATGTTTGGTATGTGTCCAGGAGCGAGGATGGTTCTACCCTATGTAAAAGATGTTTGGTATGTGTCGAGGAACGAGGATGGTTCTATCCTATGTAAAAGCCTAGACAGATCGGTAGCTGTGCATGTTCGTTTCATTTCTTTTATTTATAATTTAAAAAAAAAATTCCTTAGCTTATTGTCTCATCGCTGGGAAATTCGGGTCGCTTCCTCACAGTGGAAAGCTAGCAGCAACAGAGTCGCGCTACCCAGGTGTATGCGCGTTTAAATGTGATCAGCCACCTGCACTTATGCCAGAATGACCGAGGTCTTTATCGTGCCACAGTGGTGACACGGAGGTGGGACATTGATACCGTCTCTGAGTCAGCACATAAAGTTGACCCATTGTCCGTCCCGGCCCGAATTCGAAACTGCGACCCTAGGATCACAAGTTCATTGCTCTACCAATTACTGAGCTATACGAGAAATCTTTTTATTCTAAACTTCCCATACAATCTTCTCACCTTTTCGTCACCTCTGTCATCGCCGGAACTGACATCCAAACGGCTGAATCCTCCCCCTTTCCGATAATAGCAAGATCTAGATGATCACTTTTCAGGACTTGTACGGGAACGTGTACGGGTAACGTTTTTACGTCACGCGTTTGCCAAGATCTGCAGTCTTGGTGGGAGCAAAACAAGGTATGATTTGGAACATTGAAGAAAAAAAGTGAGTCACGGGTGACGCAATATCTACACGTATACGTACAGGTCTTTGCTACACGTTCGATCATCTAGAACACTGTATTGAAGTATGACTGCCTAACGCGACGGGGGAAAAAGGTCATACACTGTACACACACACACAAAAAACACTCGTCCAAAATAAAAGGCTTGTAGGAGTTGCAGTTCACGAACGCGGACGAAGAAGAAGAAATGTCAGGACATTAAAACAAGACGAAATTTATCACATAACGCTGACTTGAACAAGAAACAGAACGTGACACCAAAAAACAAACAAACACAAAAACAAAGAAATCTACCGTAAATCAAAGAATACAAATCACATTCACCGCATTTAAAGGACTTGTAATTAAGCCTGTCCTTACCTGGGAAAAGTCGACTACGCGTAGCATACTTCGCGAAGCTGGCCGCACGAAATTTAGCACTATAAGTTTTCGGTAAAAAGTCTTCACGAAGTTTTCGCGAAGTCGACTTCGGGCTCAAATTCAAGACCACCTTTAAACTGTTTAACACAAACAGACAAAAACCTGTCATAATGCACGTACATGTATCGAAGAAAACACCACTGTCAACACATTAAAAGAAATTGCTAAACACAAAAAGACGAAAGCTGTCTTAAAATCAAATACGAAACATCACAATCATCACCTTCACGACAGTTAAAGGAAATGAAGCGAGTACTCACTGTGGAATGTTGGAGACATGTTTGTGGAGATGGAAGTTATTGCTGGAGAATGGGAGACAACGCTTGAAAACCACTCGCTCCTTGCTGGAATTGTTCTTTTGGGGTGAAACAGAGTCCCTCCTGATTAAAAGAAAAAACGTCGAAACGTTCCAGACTCAGAGGTAGATATGCGTTGACTTCTTGTCTTGTCTCAGATGCGTTTTTTGATCTGAAGTTTCTTTTCGATTTGAAGTTTCTTTTGAAGGAGATTTATTGAAGTTTGTGTTCTAATGCGTGGGTGTTTGTGCGCCGATGTTCTTATTCTGGATTTTCCTCGCTTTGTTGCTTCGAGCTGTCACAAGTCAAAAAGAATATCAACCCTTGAACAAAATTTAACGCTACGTCGTAAATCTTGAAGGATTTTTAAAACTTTATTTTTTTTTTTTTTTGCGAATCAAGTTCAACTCATCCAAACCTAATCCCGTGTTCGATTACCCAGTCACGACTTTAACTGCACCTTAACAACAAATCGGTGTAATTATAGACAAGCAAATCTTCCAACGAAGACAAATGTCCCACCCAACACGGGGTTGTATTTTTCTTTCAGATCCTGGTCACGAAACTCTCCTTCTTTCTCTCTCTCTCTCTCTCTCTCTCTCGGTCAGCCTTTGTCTCTTTCTGTCCCCCACTTAACACTGAGAAGAAAACGTTCCACGGCGGTGATTTAAAAGCTCTAATATGACCTACTGCTCTGGTCTTCGGATCGGAGTGAAATTTGTATTATATCCCAGCCTTTTGTCTCGCCTCCGTCCCCTTGTTGTCACACACGCGCGCCGGCGTTATTGGAAGTCCTGTCGTGACAGTGCGTTGCACGTGACTCGCAACACTGCCTGAGAGACACAAGAGACGGGTGAGAGACAGAGTGTGGGAGAGAGACAGAAGGACGCAGAGCGAGACGAGACCGCGCGAAAGCTGCACCAGGGTTGGCTGAGGCAAAGAGGAAGACGGTCTGTGAGTGGCTGATACTTATACTCGTCACTCTGTCGCGTCACGCGCTTGCACGTGCATCATCGAACGCGCCACCCGTCTTGACTGTTGTTGTAAAGCTTGTGTTGTTGTGAGTTTAAGGTGGTGTGTGTGTGTGTGTGTGTGTGTGTGTGTGTGTTGGGGGGGGGTCTGCTTGCCAACCACACCCCTACGTTCAGCGCGCGCAAGTTCCTGCCTCAAGTTCAGTATTCCATTCATACTTCTACTCGTAAAAAACGTCCATAATACCCTTTACACTATGCACTTTTTTCATAATTGCACACAAAAAAAAACTCCATTATGACACCGCCACAAACAACACTTAAGTCAACCCAAACACAGACATATGTAAGACAATAACCAACATTAAAGATGCAAGATTTTGTCCATTGTAGAAAACCACACACAATTGATAAATTTATAAAACGCCAATGAAGAAGGACGCTCAGCTGTAAAGAGAAAGAAAAAAAAAAAAAAAAAAAAAACCCTAGGGTTTCATTCTTTTCAATTATTTTTCAGCTTGAAGCGGACTGCATGCAAAAAAAACAAAAAAACAAAAAAAAACTGTTCATACCGTTCCTCTATCTCTTTTCTTCGGATGCGATCTTAGACATTTCATTAGTAGTTGTTTCGTGGAAATGTCTGATACCCTATACTCAAGTTTCAGTTGTAATATTGGAAATAAGCACGTTAAGCCCTATTTTAATTGT
Organism: Littorina saxatilis; assembly: GCF_037325665.1. NCBI lineage: Eukaryota > Metazoa > Mollusca > Gastropoda > Littorinimorpha > Littorinidae > Littorina > Littorina saxatilis. The sequence goes on along the minus strand of NW_027127463.1, from coordinate 10,670 downwards.
CGTTTCTGACCTCAGCATTACTTAAACTTACAGAAAAGTTTGCTTTTGAAAACACTTTTATCACTTTTAGAAGGGGAGGACTCCAGCCTTTTTTGTTCTTCTGCTTTCATAATTGTGAACAAAAACTGAGTTCAATGCATTAATTGTCAAAATCTATAAACCGTTTTTCAATCCGTCTGTCTACTTGTCTCAGTCTGTCTGTCTGTCTCCCCTCCGCCCCCTTCTCTCTGCATCAGTCGCTCTCTCTCGATCTTTCATTTTATCGTCTACCTGAGCCTGCTCTTTCTCTCTCTAACGCTCCTTTCCCCACATCAACCACTGTATTATCATTTTTTTGCAAGTCTTATTTCTGAACATGAGGCAAAGTCGTGTTTGTGACAATGCGACAACGAGAACGGTAATAAAATCCAAAAAAATATCAAACAATGCACTCGCAAGCGTGGGCGCACGCATGTGTGTGTGTGTGTGTGTGTGTTGTTTGAGTGTGTGTGTGTGTGTGTGTGTGTGTGTGTGTGTGTGTGTGTGTGTGTGTGGTGTGTGTGTGTGTGTTGTTAGTGTGTGTGTGTGTGTGTGTGTGTGGTGTGTGTGTGTGTGTGTGTGTGTGTGTGTTGTTTGTGTGTGTTGTTAAGAGGAAGAAAACACAATAAACTCCACATTAACATCTTTATTC
>NW_027127463.1:0-7500 GCF_037325665.1 Littorina saxatilis | reverse complement strand
GGGTGGCCGAGTGGTAACGCACTTGCGCTCGGAAGCGAGAGGTTGCGAGTTCGAACCTGGGTCAGGGCGTTAGCAATTTTCTCCCCCCTTTTCTAACCTAGGCGGTGGGTTCAAGTGCTAGTCTTTCGGATGAGACGAAATACCGAGTGTACACTACATTGGGGTGTGCACGTTAAAGATCCCACGATCGACAAAAGGGTCTTTTCTGGCAAAATTGTATAGGCATAGATAAAAAAATTTCACCAAAATACCCGTGTGACTTGGAATAATAGGCCGTGAAAAGTAGGATATGCGCCGAAATGGCTGCGATCTGCTGGTCGATGTGAATGCGTGATGTATTGTGTAAAAAATTCCATCTCACACGGCATAAATAGATCCCTGCGCCTTGAGTCCGAGTCTGGAGATACGCGCGCGATATAAGACTTCATATAACATAACATACGGAACCGTCGACGCGATGGCAGTCGTTCATAGTACAGGGCCAGTATATGTGCTTTGTCATTTGCAATCATCCCAGCCTTTTTACGCCACTCTTCTTTCGTACAGCTCAGTCAAACTCATCTGTCTCTCACACACAATCTTGATGCACAATGACATTCTCACAACCATGTCCACAACATTCCTGTTTTTGGTGGATAAACCACCAAACCAGCAGACAAAACCAAAAGTTACAACAGACACCAATAAAACAGATTCTGTGTTGGCATTACAATTCAGCTTGTGGTCTATAGTATTTTAGCATATCACCAACTCATGTCCCTAATAGGACAATTTTCTGTGAGGACGTAAAGGATCCCCTAGTTATTTAGTATTTAGGTCTAAAAAGTTGTAATTGTACCATGTGTTAAAACGTTCAATTTCACCAAAATAAATGGAATCAGAATTGGATAAGTCAAGGATGACGGAGTCGTCAGAATATTTGACAAGTGGGGTTAAGTCAGTGCCTCTACAATCATTTGTGTAGATGGTAAAAGGAATTGATGAGAGTACAGTACCCTGCGGGGAGCCAGTAGATGTGGATCGGAGAGACGACAGCGCCCCTTCAAAACGAACACACTGTACTGTGCTCTGTCTACCAAAAAAACCCTAAAAAACATGCACTCGTTTGTATCTCAAGCAGCCGCGTGTTAGTCGGACTCTGACGTCACATTGCTCAAAGAAGGATAATCCAACGTTGAAACGATACAGAATGCTTTTTTTTCAAATAGAAATTTGATACATTGTGAGAAGAAACCTAGACTCATTATTCTTCGTAAACGAAAAATCTTGTTCCGGCATACTCCAGAATTAGCCCCGTGGAAGGGACATCACGTAATGAAAGAAGGGTCAAATTGTGAGATTTATTCGGCTTGACAGTGAACCTCACTCTTGGCTTTTTTAAAGTCGAGATATTGCCCTTGTTCCGACTTATTTTCTCCTAAATTAGAGATGATTAAATTACATTAACCGCTCGTAATTTTAAACAGTGAGATATGTGCGCGTGAGAACCATGCAGTTTCATGGCAACTAAACCGGTAGAACGAAATAACTAATCAGAATGTGTGCGCGTATTCGTGTATGTGACCTCACTAACGTTAGTTATGCACTTTTAGCATATGTAATTGATAACTTAATTTTGACAATTTGGACGTAGAGTGATGATAAACTTAATTTTGACAATTTGGAAGCAGAGTCATGAGAAAGAATAGTTGAATCAGAATTTATACCTCTATTTTTGTTTGTAGAGAAACAGTAAAAATGGCTAGCGCTGCTGTTACCACATGAGGATGAAAGTCGCTTGTTCATTTCAATGCTTGTTATTCTCTCAGGTGCTAGGAGATTGGTTCCGTATAACTCTCGCTTACATTACACATGTCGTATACAGTTAGAGCGCTTACTTCCCTTTGTTTTTTTGTTACCACATTCGTTTGAAGTCATGGAGTCCTGTAGAGTCGTGTGCAGAGGATGTTTCGTAAAACACAGAAAGCAAGCCGGGATATTTCACACTCTACAGTTAGCATTCGTAACCAAATATTTCCATTCTGGCTCGTTTTCTGATTGTTTGCTAGAGCCAAAACTGATAAATTAAACATTATCCGGGGAAGAAAGCGATCATTTTCACTGATAATAGTAATTTTCTCGTGAATTTGTATTTATTTATCCGGTTTGACGCAAATAAACCGTCATACAGTGACACCACCGTGTGGGTCATGCGGTCTATCTCCGCGGATCGGCAGTTGGAAACCATGCAAGGCGAGTCCTGAATCAGGAAGTTGATCCGAAAGCCAGGTTTCCGGGAGCGTACTGATCATGACGTCGTACTTTTGAATTTCAGAAATCACTAAATCAAAACAAAAAGAAAACACAACAAAAACCAGTTTTGGTATTTTTCATCAATGTTTTGTCAGCCTGTTGCTGACATCTTCAAGATGATAATCAAGTCTGTTTTCAACCGGTTGGGTAAGATTGACAGGTTGCATGGTTGATTTTGGTGTGTGTATTTTGTAATGATCTCATTATAAACACACAAAAAGTGCACATGAAATGCTTGCTATAAACAAGTAAACTACAGCAGTCTCCGAATCGAATAAGAATGACGGGCGAAGTGGCGCAGTGGTAAGACGTCGGCCTCCTAATCGGGAGGTCGTAAGTTCGAATCCCTGTTGCTGCCGCCTGATGGGTTAAGAGTGGAGATTTTTCCGATCTCCCAGGTCAACTTATGGGCAAACGAGCTCACACGTCACCAGAATTTCTGGAACGCTGAAGAAGAAGAAGAAGAAGAAGAAGAAGAAGAAGAAGAAGAAGAAGAAGAATTTCTGCGTGGAACTGGCCGATATCGAGAAAATGCAACTTACCCTGAATCTGAAACTAACGATAATTTTTCTAAAGGCACCATTTTGGTTGATGGTTGCTGATGGTTGGTATGTACCCAATTAAAATGATGTTGTTATTCCACGAGCAAGGGTGAACAGATTTGTGACACTGGACATGATCGTATGTGAAGGAAGATGTTTGCTTTAGGAAGTAGGCCTTTAAGTGACTTCAAAGAAACAACCTTAGTGTCTCGAACAGTGTTTTTCGGCTTGGCTTAAGAAACACACACACACATACAAACACCCACATACACATGTATACGTAACACACACGCACACACACACACACACAAACACACACACACACACACACACACACACACACACACACACACACACACACACACACACACGTGTACACACACACACAGACACGCACGCACGCACGCACGCACACACACACACACACACACACACACACACACACACACACACACACACACACACACACACACACACACACACACATTATATTGGTCTATGCCCTTTAAGGTCTACAGCCACCACTAATTGTGTACCAATAACAAGCAAACATATATTTTACTGTAATGGGACAGACGCGAGACTCTTTCCGCCTTCCGTGACTGAAAACTGACGGTATTAGTGGAACATCAATTTTGAACCAGTTTGGGAAAGCCGGGGGGCAAGCAACGGTTCTGTTTTCTTGTTTCGTTTGAAGTGTGTTGAGATCTTTGCGCACTCCTTTACCTTATAGTTCATGCGTATATGGGCGGTTTTAAAAAAAGTAGGACTTTTGAGGCAGATGAATTTTTCAAAATGACTTTAATCAAAGCACCTTTCTTGTCAGCTAGAATGGTTAAGGAAACATGGAAGTATTCAAACACTAAATAGGCAGTCCTTGACTAAAACAAAAAGAGTAGAAAAAATTAATTAAAATAAAATTAACGAGAAAAAATGTCACTGGTGTTACCGTCTTTTGATTTTTTTTTTCATCAGGTATAATTAGGTGATATCACATTGTTTTGCAGATTAATTGAAGAAACTGAAGATGATCTTCCAACTGATCAGGATTGAACATCTATTGCTGCTTACAAATATCAGGTTTATGAGCATCAAAGTGCCTTTTGCTATTTTTGTTTGTTTTTGGGGTAATGTCAATCCAACAAGGGGCATGAAGAAGTGGGAACATTTTCACAATTGTTTTTTATGTGTATGCTTTGGACTTAAAGGCACAAAACCATGGCACGGTACTGACTTAAATGCCAGATGAATTATGAGAAAAAAACTAAAAAAATATCATGGTGACACCAGTGACAGAGCGGTAACACCAGTGACAGTCGGTAACACCAGTGACAATTATCAAACGAAAATTCAATGTATTATTCGCTGGAAATAAAACATTTGTCAGTATCAACATTCATAATGAACTTGAAACCCAAAAGGTTTGGATGAAGAAGTGAAATTATTATAGCTTTAAAACTTTACAGGTAAAAGCATAATAGTAAAACAAAGAAATGTTGTGACACCAGTGACATACTTTATCATGTTTTAATTTTATAATGTCAATTTCAAAAACAAAAACGCTCATCATTCATGCACATATTAAACTGAACACCACATATTGTTCTGAGCAGGTTTTAAGGATAAATGTAAAAATCTTGTACTACAAAGGTAACAAAACTTGACATAGTAACACCAGTGACAGTTGGTAACACCAGTGACATATTCATATACATTTTTTATTTAATTTTGATAGCTTGACACAAAATAACTTAAGGGGAGGTGGGCCAGTGCAAAATGGACAAATTGATTAAAACCCTTTTTTAAATTTTTTTGCAGATAATGGTCTCATAACATACCTAAAATGCATGTGTGTCTGTGTTTTTGTCTAAAGTGTCATATTTATGTGTCAATGAAGACAATAATTATTTGAATAGTTTATCTTCAACGTCGTTTTTCTCATGTCAGCCATTTTTGCGGCAGTTGCATCTGTGGTGTTGCGATTTCTCTGGCTGTAATTTAGCTAGAGTAATAACTTTTTGTGCAGTTTGTGCAGAATATGACATTCTGGGGTATTACGAAAGGATTTTGTTGCCATTGTATTACAGTCATAACCAGGTTATTTCAAACAAAATGTTTGCAGGGGTTACCCTAAAGTTTGACGGTTGTAACAAAGAAATGTCCCTAACTCCAAATATTAATATAATAATCAAAATCTGCTTCGTAATCCCCTAGAGCATACCCAGAAAGATAAAATATAACAATAATTAGAAGTGTGACAATCATATCTGCTGAAATATTATTTTCCCCCTGTACTCCACTTTTGTCTGTTTTTGACTGTTTTTGTTGCGTAAAACAAAAACCAGCAACCCAAAATACAAAAAGTGACTATCATTTATCATTGTTTATTCATTACTTTCATAAAATAACATTCAAACAAAATAAAACATTCAAATTAAAATAAAAAACATAGTGCACTGGCCCACCTGCCCTTAATATATGCACTTGCATTTTTCACATGCCCTATGGAGATTTGAAATAACCTTGCCCTTCTCTTTTGTGTAAAATACACCGATAAAACCCGTCAAATGTCACTGGTGTTACCATTCCGTCACTGGGGTTACCCTAAGCATGGTAACCCCAATGACGGTAACACCAGTGACAAACTGGATGTTAACAAATAATGACTGCTCCCCCAAACAGGCTAGATCCAAAGTTCTGACATCACATGAAAGTGGTTCACGCATACCACTAACTGATACTATCAGTTTATCTTCTGTGTCTATTTTATAGCAACTGTACCCAGTAACACAGGTGACAGTATTTACAAACATATCCTTACCTGCTACCCTTCCAAAGACTTGTAAATGGTCCACACGCCGTGGATCGTGTAACTCTGCATTTGCGCCACCGCAACTTTTTATCGCTTCACGCCGACGAAGAGGCAAGCTGCGAGGTAGGTCTCTTGAATGATAAATTAAATTGTTAGAATGCTAGGCACTCAGCATGTTCTCAAGTGTTGCATTTCACATACTTATAACCTTAGCTATATTTCTGTATATTTTTTTGATGCTTTGATGGCCCTGGTGATCGTGACGATCTGTTTTTCTTCTCGTTTCCCCATGTTTTGGGCATATTTTCAGTTTCTGCGTCAAATGCAACAAAACGGAGATTACTGGTTATTCTTGGACATGTTCACTGATAACTTTAATGTTTTATGAATCTCCACGTGTAGTTTCTCTGTATATAGTTCCATATATACTTTGCAAGAAGCAGATAAAAACAGAGTGTCAACAACTCTCTGTAATTCGCCACCGCATCAATTCAATGTTAGATGTAACTCGCCACCGCATTTTTTGTTATTCGCCATCGCACTACGCAAAAATCAATGTGGGAAGAAACTGCGTCTTCAAAATTTAAAAAGAAAAGAAAAAAAAGGCTAATCAAAATCGGTTGAATCAATTCAATAATGTGCTTAACAAAACTTCAGATAAGTGCTTCTTTTTCAAACTAAAAAAAAAATAATAATAATTATCAAAATATGCTGGATCTATTCAAAAGTGTTCATTGCAGAACTGAAAACAAAATTCTTTGAAAACATTTCAGGCAACACATTTCTTGGAATTGCGTAAAAGCTGCGTCCTGTACATGAAAGGATAAAAGCATCTTGGGCAGGAGTGAGCAAGTGTGCGTGTGTGTGTTGGTGTGAGCCTTGAGTGTTGATTTGTGTTTATACTCTTTGCCACAGACATCACACGCGTACTTAGTGATTTGCACACATATGTGGCGGTTTGGGTTTGCATTGCGTTTGCACGCACATTTTTTGTGGCACTTGGAGCAGTCGAAAGGTTTTTGCCCGATGTGCTGTTTGTTCACATGTGACTGGAGGTCTGCAGACCTCGTGAATGTTTTTTGCACATCCCACAGGTAACCCTTGGACCCCCACCCTCTGTGTGATGGAAGAGCCTGTGGTTTCTTAATGTTCGTTGGTGTTTATATGTTTTCCCACATTCTGGGCATAAACACTGCTTTTGCTCTGACTTCTTTTTCTGCGGTGTCGAAGTCACTGGTGGTCGAGTAGTAACTTCTACCACATCACTGACATCAAGGAAGCTGTCAATGGTTTGCCCGGACTGTTCCAAATCCATCTGCAACAAAACCACTCGTATCCCGTCAGAAAAGTTATTGTATAAGCATATGTGATTGAAGAGCGCAGCGATTCTTGCCATTCTAGCAATAAACACTCAGTGGCTGAAATCACTAAGTTTGACAATATGGAACCTGCCTCTTCCTGTTTGATTTGCGGTCACTTGAGTCTGAAACTGGGCCTGGAACGCTCCTGTTAAAAACATTGTGGGGCCAAATACCACATAATTCTAAAATTCTTAAGCTTCGTTGGTGTTTATGTGTGTGAAATAATTCTAAAATTCAGTCATTCCTATTACCAGCGACAACACAAAAACTCATCAGTTTGACGCTGGAAGAGAAAAGAACGCCTCTGACAGACGTGACGTTTTTCGGGAAAGAAGAATGACGAAGAATGTGGGAGTGAAACGCCGCCAGGTGCGTCTCAGAAACGTGCTCTACAAAAGCTGAACTACACTGAACTGAACAACTCCAAATCAATATTTTCAATTGGAAGTGACAGAATCACTGAACTCTTCAACATATTATGCAATTCATTAGA
>NW_027127462.1:12500-17882 GCF_037325665.1 Littorina saxatilis | reverse complement strand
GTAGCTCAGTTGGTAGAGCACTGGACTTGTGATCGAGAGGTCGCAGGTTCGAATACGGGCCGGGATGGACACGGGTCAACTTGATGTGCAGACCCAGAGACGGAAGCCATGTCCCACCCCCGTGTCACCACAATGGCACGTAAAAGACCTTGGTCATTCTGCCATAAGTGCAGATGGCTGATACCACCTAAACGCGCATATATACTCCGTGTATATCGTCAAAAGCCGTGAGGGCGTAAACCTCGAATTATCATATAACCCATATCTTGTCCTTAAGAGGCGAAATATTTAGCCTGTAGGACAGTAAGCATTCTCTCTTTCTTTATGCAGGTGAGAGAGACCCCAGACCACGACCCCGAAGGCCTCGCTGCGGGGCCGACCACCCAGGGGCCTTTCGTGTTGTTCAAAAACGATGCATACGTGCGGGTCAAGTCTTCCAACAGCACAGGTCACCGCGCCATGCTACACTGGTCACGTGAGTTTGTGTGGGATGCAGTGCAGATGAGAGTACGCTTGTTCATTACAATGCTTGTTATTCTCTCAGGTGCCAGGAGAATGGTTCCGAATAACTCTCACGTCAGTACTCTTTATGTGTTAAGCTTCAGTCACACACGCGATTCAATCGTTGAGATTCAATCTTTCTTTCTTTATTTGGTGTTTTACGTCGTTTTCAACCACGAAGGTTATATCGCGACGGGGGAAGGGGGGAGATGGGATAGAGCCACTTGTCAATTGTTTCTTGTTCACAAAAGCACTTATCAAAAATTTGCTCCAGGGGCTTGCAACATAGTACAATATACTACCTTACTGGGAGAATGCAAGTTTTCAGTACAAAGGATTTAACATTGGTTGTCTTCAAACTAGGTGTTTTAAAAGAAGGGTTCTTCTGCAGTGTACTGCGAACACGATTTGGAAGAGAAAATCAAAAAAGAAATCAGCTGTTCCATGACGTTTCGACATAAGCAACACTTACAAAACATACATTTCTACACTCACTATTTAAGTATCATGACAATTTCCATCTGTGCAGCCGTCACGGCGGAGACGGTGACGTCACTGATATTCACTATAGAAGTATCATAACAATTTTGCATCTGTGCAGCCGTCACGGCGGAGACAGTGACGTCACTGACACTCATTATAAGTATCATGACAATTTCCATCTGTGCAGCCGTCACGGCGGAGACGGTGACGTCACCGACACTCACGATATATAAGTATAATGACAATTTCCATCTGTGCAGCCGTCACGGTGGAGACGGTGACGTCACTGACTTGTACGGATGACGACATGAAGATTCGCGTCAACTTGACGGAGCTGAGATGGCTGTATAGTGACACAGACCCGGCCTACATTTCCCTTGTCAATGAAGGCTGTACCGGCAGCGCTATCGGGGACGAATGGGTTATAGACAACCCGCATTCTCAGTGCTACACTCAGCGTCAGGTATTTTGGTCTTTTGATTTATTGTCGAACATAGAAGAAGAAGGTCTTTTGATTTTACAGAACAAGTTGTCATTTAAACGTTTTTATATACCGAGCAACAAAAGAAACGCGAAAAAATTCTGCAATGTTTGATTGACAAAATCTCTTATTATTGAGTTAGAATTATCAAACCACAAAATGTTGATGAAGGCATGTTTGACCTGGCTGTTAGGATTATTTTGATGCTGCGACTGTTTCAACACACGAGACAACCAGGTTTAACGTTAACGAAGATTTGGAGGTCTCGCTCAGTCAGTCTTCATCGCGCTCTCTGGCCTCTGATCGGACACTGGTGGCTTCCAATGATGTTCCTGGTATTGTCAGTGGCTGTATTGAATCGATCTCGAAGACGTTGTGGCAGGAAATTGCGATCTTGTCTTATTGGGGTAAAGCGAAAAATCCACCGCGTTGCATAACTGCAGTGCTTCCAATGTCAACAGAACATTGGTGAAGGTGATACTGTTGACATATGCACGTTTAAAGCACATGCCAGTGCTTCTGGATCATTCCCAGCTTTAAATCGACCTGGCATTTTGGTGGTGTCAATTTTGGCATCCTGGTTGTTTCATAAGTGATACTGGCAGCAAGCGTACCATGGTCTTTTATGGTTGCTAATGCATCAGTGAACACATCTCACACATCAGATTTCTCCTGCTCCACTTGCACGTGTTGCGAGCGCACATTATGTGTTTAACGTTAAACCTGCTTGTCCCGTGTGTCAAAACAGTCACAGCATCAAAATAATCACACAAAAGCAAGGTCAAACATGCCTTCAAACTTTTGTGGTTTAATAATTCTAACTATAATTGTTGGATATTTTGTCAATCAATCAAACAGTGACGAATTTGTTCGCGTTTCTTTTGTTGCTCGGTATTTTTTTTGTTTTGATTTTGTGTCCTCTTATCATTGGGGATTCCCGATGCGAGTTAAAAATAGAACATTGTGTAATCTCTATATACCCAGTTTGGCTTTGCATTTGAAATGATATGACACAAAACACGAGGGTAACCTTAAAATCGCATTTAGAAGCTTTTTTGTTTGTTTGTTTGTTTGTTTGTTTGTTTGTTTGTTTGCTTAACGCCCAGCCGACCACGAAGGGCCATATCAGGGCGGTACTGCATTGACATATAACGTGCGCCACACGCAAGACAGAAGTCGCAGCACAGGCTTCATGTCTCACCCAGTCACATTATTCTGACACCGGACCAACCAGTCCTAGCACTAACCCCATAATGCCAGACGCCAGGCGGAGCAGCCACTAGATTGCCAATTTTAAAGTCTTAGGTATGAACCCACGACCTCCCGATCACGGGGCGGACGCCTTACCACTAGGCCAACTGTGCCGGTGCATTTAGAAGCGCTTACTTCCCTTTGTTTATCAGACTTTCATTATTTGGTGTTTTACGTCGTTTTCAACCACGAAGGTTATATCGCGACTGAGGGAGATGGGATAGAGCCACTTGTTAATTGTTTGTTCACAAAAGCACTAATCAAAAAATTGCTCCAGGGGCTTGCAACGTAGTACAATATATTACCTTACGTTTATCAGACCTGTCGTGGCCTCCGTCTGTTTGCAGATCGATGAAAGGTTCGTGCACTACAGGAACGCCTTGATCTACAAGGAACTGGGCAATGGCCCTATAGTACGAGAGCACCGTTGGAGGGTGGACTTGGTCTGCAACTTCAACCGTCAGATGCAGGTATGTTTTAAGCTCTTCTTAAGCCTGTTTTAATCGCCCTCACTTTTGCAAGACTTTCTTGAAACCTGATCGGTCCTTAACTTTGTTTCAAGAGTATGAATTATACAGAACAAGTAGCTTAGTGGTGGGGAATAGCTCAGCTTTAAAACCGCTAATTGTCGCTAATGACGTTGGTTCGATCCCAACCTACGGCAAGGGATTTATATCCCAAAGCCGACTTTGTGCAGACTCTCCCCGGTGTCCGAACACGCGCGTGTGCACGCATGCGCACGACAAACTTTTTTTCTTTCTTTATTTGGTGTTTAACGTCGTTTTCAACCACGAAGGTTATATCGCGAAGGGGCGCACGACAAAGAAACCAAGTTCACAGCGAAAGTCTCAGGGCTTTCTTTCTTTCTTTCTTTGGTGTTTAACGTCGTTTTCAATCATGAAGGTTATATTGCGACGGGGGAAGGGGGGAGATGGGATAGAGCCACTTGTTAATTGTTTCTTGTTCACAAAAGCACTAATCAAAAAAAAATTGCTCCAGGGGCTTGCAACGTAGTACAATGTATTACCTTACTGGGAGAATGCAAGTTTCCAGTACAAAGGACTTAACATTTCTTACATACTGCTTGACTAAAATCTTTACAAACATTGACTATATTCTATACAAGAAACACGAACACAAGGGTAAGAGGAGAAACAGAATCCGTTAGTCGCCTCTTACGACATGCTGGGGAGCATCGGGTAAATTCTTCCCCCTAACCCGCGGGGGGATCTCAGGGCTTGGAAATATGAATTTAAGCATGCAGAGGGAAAATATGGGTAGCGCCGTAATGTATGACAGCTCACTTTTCCCAGTAATAGAAAGCAGCCCGAATTTCTTTGAGATTGATCTCACAGGACTATAGAAACAAGAAATTCCTCCGAGGTAGGAAAAACACCCCCGTCCTTACCATTCTCACTGCCACCAACTGAGAAGGTTATTTCCCTTTGACCATTAATATGTCCCTCTATAAGTCCTTGTAGAATCTTAATCCACCAATAACTCCCTAACCGTGTGTTTGACTGGTCCCAATGTTTGTAAGGACCGTCTCAGGAATGTATAGAACCTGTTCACCAAGTTTGGTGACGATCGGTCCGTTCATTCTTGAGATCTACATGCGAACACAAACACACAAACACACAAACAAACACACAAACAAACACACAAACACCCAAACAAACACATCGAGCGAAACCTATACACAGCCCTATACCGGGGGTGTAAATAGTATCCTAACGTAACACGACTCTTGACGTGTGCACCAGGTGGGCCTGAACTATGCCCTGACGGACGTGCACAACTACGAGATGAACCTCAAGTCGGACTACAGTGCTCAGATACACATCTACAATGACTCCTCCCTCAACACAGAGCTACAGGCCAACCAGGTAAATAATACATATAGACGGTTCCGATTAGGTCCCTTCCTCCCGTCCTCCCCCCCCTCTCCATTTTGCACACACACACACACACACACACACACACACACAAAGACACACTCGCTCTCTCTCTCTATTTCACACACACACACACACACACACACACACCCCACCCACACATACTCTCACTCAGGAATGAATAAGGGTAGAAAACACATTCCTTGAAGCACACGTACGCAAACATGCAATCCGTCTCTGCAGCTGGCACCAACCCGCTTGGTAAATTTCACATGCACACCAGCCCTTGTTATCGTATTGCTGACAGGGGAGAAGTTGTTCTTGTCATTAAAAATAAATGTGTCCATTGCAGATGAAGGCTCAGCTGGGAGACGACCTGTACGTGAACATCCGCCTGAGCGGACACTGGAACGTCACCATGCATCTCAGAGACTGTGTGGCCAGACCGCAGCCCGGTTCTGACGTGTCTTACACCCTTATTGACGATGGGTGAGGCTGTGTGTGTGTTGGTGTGTGTGTGTGTGTGTGTGTGTGTGTGTTGGTGTGTGTGAGTGTGTGTGTCTTTCTGTTTTTCAGTTGTCTGTCTTTGTTGTGTTTGTCTGCGTGTGTGTGTGCGCGTGCGCACACGTGTATATGTTTGCGTGTGCGCATGTGCGTTTGAACACGCGTGCACAAGCATATCTGCGCAAACGCTGTTTGTGTACATTTTATGTTAATTGGATTTTTGTTTTTCTTGCAGGTGTGCTGTTGACTCTCAAACGTTCATCGTGT
>NW_027127462.1:0-7500 GCF_037325665.1 Littorina saxatilis | reverse complement strand
AGAGACATATAACAGCAAGGGAACATGGTCGGGAGCCATCATCTGCCTTATCTACCTAACATTAGTCATACTGAGCTCCGATTCAGAAAAGAGTATTAATTCTATTTTAAACATTAGTGTATCCTACTACTACTACTACTGCAACTACTACTACTACTACTACTACTACTGCTACTATTACTACAACTACTGCTACTACTACTACTGCTACTACTACTACTACTACTACTACTACTACTACTGCTACTACTACTACTGCTACTGCTACTACTACTACTGCTACTACTACTACTTCAACTACCACCACAATAACAAGTACTACTACTACTACTACTACTACTACTACTACTACTGCTGCTGCTGATGCTGCTGTTGCTGCTGATGCTACTACTAATACTACCACACTAAAAACAACAACAACAACTACTACTTCTACTACTAGCTACTACTATATTATTTCTACTACTACAAAATCAACAACTACTATTACAACCAATACCACTACCCCCACTACTACTACCACTACCCCCACTACTACTACTACTACTACTACCACTACTACTACTACTACTACTACTACTACTACTACTCCGCCCTGATATGACCCTTCGTGGTTTTTGTTTGTTTGTTTGTTTGCTTAACGCCCAGCCGACCACGAAGGGCCATATCAGGGCGGTGCTGCTTTGACATTTAACGTGCGCCACACACAAGACAGAAGTCACAGCACAGGCTGGGCGTTAAGCAAACAAACAAACCAAAAACCAAACTACTACTACTACTACCACTACCTACAGAACTTTCTTATATTGCACACTTCTTCGCCAAATAGCAGCACCAGGGGCTCTTTACAAAGATACTGAAATAACATTGGACATTAAAATTCAACATTTCACACATACAAATAGTTCAGGCAAATTCATTATGCACGTCACCTTACCCCCTACCTCTCTTCCACATTCACTCCACCCACCATTACACGCTCCCCACTCTTAAAAGGGTAATAATTATATAAGAGAAAAGGTCCTGAGGTCGCTTCCAAAGTTATACCACAAGATTCTGCGTTACAAATAATGCCAATGCGCTGGAGGCCTTTACAAAAGCAAGTGTTTTAAACCCGTAATTCAATGTCGTAACATAGGCAAATATAAAAGAAAAAGCACTCTGATAGTGAGGGTTGGTTTGGGTTACTTCCACTGAGTTACTTCCCTTGTATATATATATATACAGTATATATATATATGTTACAGGCATTAAGTGAAACCAGGCATTACGCGTAATGCCTGAAATGTTCAGGCATTACGCGTAATGCCCGTGACCACTAGGCATTACACGTAATGCCTAAAAATACCAGGCATTACGTGTAATGCCTGAAAATCATTGTCAGGCATTACACGTAATGCCTGAAACCTGTTACAGGCATTACATGAAACCAGGCATTACGTGTAATGCCTGAATATCGTTTGATAGAATCGGTCGAACAACAACACCTTTGACTCTCGCTCGTTTCTTCTTCACGTAGGACAGGGTCCAGATTGAATTCATCTTGCTTAAAGGCATATGTACGCGCTCCCGTGTTTACAAAGTGTAGTTTGCCCATAATCGATGTCAAACGCACCATAAGACCATGTAATGACGATATGTCGCCATGCGCGGACCATATACATGCATTACAGCTTGTTTTAGAGTCTCAAAAACTTTGGATGTAAACAAAGACGCGGAGTTATTTCCCTTGCGTCAACGCTACCTCTGTTGGCAAATCTATAAATAGGACGATCCAGATCAAAATGAAAATTAACATATCTCAACATTGAAGGGGTCCTAGACCACAATATTTTGCAGGGAACTTAATTTAGCATGTCTCCAGCTGTTGGTAAAGCAATTAGCGTGTATAGTCATCGAGTACATATGGCTTTAAACAACAACATGTCAATGTACCCGAGCGCTACATTCAAACTACTAAAGATCGTGAACAACTTACGTCGAACAATAATAACATTTGTCATCATTTTCACGAGTTTTCATTCACAAACACCTGGGAGATAAATCTCATGTTCCCCATGCAATAAATCGAGGCGGTGAATGGGTTTGAGCTTTCAGGTGAAATGTGGATTGTCAAAGTAAAAGCCAATCAGGCTGATTGTTTGATGTGTGGAACCATCGCGGCTTTGGATTTGTGTTTCCGAGGACAACGATTGTAAGCATTCACTCTCAAAGACCCAATCAATGTTGATAATTACCGTGGCGACTCATGGTCAATTTGCAACTTATCTCTGTAATCGCAAAATCCACAACGAAAAGTCATAAACACTTGAAAAGAAAAGAAATATGCTCAACACTTACTGAACTCACACGTATGATCGCAGCTCTGTACATTTTCAGACTGGAAGAAAAGCGTCAACAAGCTACGTTTGACGTCACATACAAGGTTGACGTGTTATCTCGAGCTACTGTGACGATGCTTTGTGGCCCGGAGTTGGATTCTAAAAATTCGTCTCCCTGTGGGTTATTGTGCATTTTGTTGCACAACCAAAATAATGACAAAAACGATGTTTGGTGGCTTGTCGTCAGACCTGCAATTTTGTGTTGGTCCTCGGGGAGCATATCGCCTTTTGTCTCATATTTATCAACCGCGGCCTTCGGCCTTGGTCGATAAAGATGAAACAAAAGACGATATGGTCCCCTTGGACCAACAAAAAAGCTGGTCTGTCAACAAGCCACCAAACATCTTATAATCTTTCTTATGAGAAAAAAACACACCGTTTACACAGTGTTTCTCAAGCGAACATTAATAATAATTTGATATCGTAGCTTTCAACAGCCCCGGTATGTGAGATAACACAACGCAATTTTCTTATTAGCTGTTTGTGTTCCAGCAAGAACGATACAGTCAGTGTACTTTTTTGTTACCTCCCTTTGACATTATAATTATGTGTCAATTACTCTATCAGAGACAGCATTGGAGATAACCCGGTTTCAGTATTGTTTCACGATAGACGTAGAGCTGAATACCAACACTCAAATCTGTTTTTGACAAACACCACACATCACTTACTTTCCCAAGAGATGATATTCATGACGTGACTGTTGTTTTCTGGAAGGCAGCCTTTGCTTCTTTGATTGTTCTGAAGTACACAGCTTTCGGGAGCAACTTTCTGCCGTCCTTTTCATAATGTTCAAACAAACGTCGAGTAAACAATTGTTCTTTTTCATTATCCTCCATGGTGACGAATAAGCAACTGGTGAAAACTCGACTGGAAATATTGGACCTAGACTTACTCACACTTACGTGAAATTCAAACTGTGGTGAACACTATGTCAGAAATATAATTATTATTTTGCATTGCGAACCATCACTCATCAGGAATCAGGATCAGGAATTTTACGCCGCTTGGAACCTTTTTAGGTTATTTGCGCGACGGGGGTGAGAGCGCACCGCCTATACGTTAAAAACAAACTAAGGACCTATCAATTTTTGTGTGTCCTCATAAAAACATCTAAACATGTTACTTCAAGTAACCCCTAGTTTAGGACACCCCATAACCTATACAATTTTCTATCATTGTTTGGGTGTTTGAGGAGCTGGGGGGTAACGAGGGACGTAAAGCACCCAACATACACGCCGACCCCAGTCCTCTTATTTTAGCTTCCCTAATTTAAAATGTTTAAAAGCTGGTTTAAAAGTGATTCTCTAGATTTTAGAGCAGAGGGCCGCTTGTGGCACCTCTGCTTATTGCTGTTGAGAAAGCAGCAACAGATTTTGCCTGGACCACCTGCTCGTCTAGTGCATTCCACTCAGCCACCGTCTGCACGAAAAAGGAGCGTCGATACTGCTCTGTGCTGGCGTCTAGAATGATGTAGCCACGGGTGTTGTAAGAGTACTTGGTGACGATATCATAATCGCAAAATAAAATGTCCATTCATTTCAAAGCTCACTTGATTGAATGTCAGTTACTATATTTACACCATGACATTTTGTCAACACTTTGTCCTTAAAAATGTTCTCACCGTCATCCAAGAGGTAATGTGTATTGCCTGAATTGCTTCAGGCAATAAGCGTAATTTTGAGAGTCAAATTTCAGGCATTACGTGTAATGCCTGGTATTTTTAGGCATTACGTGTAATGCCTAGTGGTCACAGGCATTACGCGTAATGCCTAAACATTTCAGGCATTACGCGTAATGCCTGGTTTCACTTAATGCCTGTAACATATATACTAGAATGAATACCCGCTTCGCCGGGTAGCCGGCTTCGCCGGGAAGAAGTACTTAGAGCCGTACGCCGGCTTCGCCGGGTCCGAACAATGGACCCGCCAAGCTTAGGTCCCTCCCAGATTCGTGGAATGGGAACAGCACGAAAATGATTCAGTGGCCATAATGCCATTCCTGACCATATCGAGTCCCATCCTTGTCGACGAATGTAACCGTGTTAATCACCTTTGGAGGCGAACTCCACTCAAACAGGACTGAGCAAGTTATGGCTTTTCAAAGGAAGGCCAGTACATAAAATTACGTTAAAATTAATATTAAAAGTCCTACGGTTTTGAGCCATTAAGGACTTGAGTGTTTGTCCGCTTTCAAAAAGAGGAAAGAAAGAAACAAAAAATAAGGAGAGGAGGGCAGGGGGTGGGGTTGAGTTGATAATGCTCTGTGGAATTTGTTAAAATGAAAAGTAGTTAAGATGTTTCTTGGTAAGAATTATAAGTCTGTATTCTATATCTTGAATAACGGGCTTGTAATATTATTTTTTTTTATTTCAAATCGAGTTAAAAAGTGGAACCTTTCTTAAAATTACACAAAAGCCGCCAGACCACATCACAAACAGAACTGAACAATGCACAGGTGTTGCTTACATAGAGACACACACACTCACACACACACACACAAAAACACAGAGAAGCCGTATCTATAGAGAGATAGATGACAGTGTATTTTTCGCGTGGCTATAAATTGATTCGACCTTTGCACTTTTACAGTGAGGATAATTTACGGGTCCAATTTACGTTCTGTACACTGCGTTGACCTTCTAAAAATAGTAACGCCGGGAATATCCGAAGACGCTCAGCGCAGTGGACAGCGCAGTGTAGTAACTTACAACTGAACGGGAAAGCCACACGAAGGAAGGGAGATAAACGCCAAACACTGGAGAAGATAAGGAAGAGTTACTTATAATGGTGAAATGAACACAAAAACGAAAATGAGTTCAGCGCTGCGCGCTGAGAGCACGTGTTGAAATATCTCATCGATGATATTGTGTCCGGGGTGTAGCTGAATACGGTGTCCAAATTTGAAAAAGATCCACCGAGAACTTTGGCGTTGTGATGTGGTGTAGCGGCTATGGTGTGTCGGTATGGGGGCCCGGGTAGCTGAGGTGGAACCAAAATAGCTGAGGTGGAACCAAAATCGGTTCCGCGCTGCGCGCTGAGAGCACGTGTTGAAATATCGACCAGGTTGTGTCGTGTCCCGGGTCTACCTGAATATGCCCACCAAATTTGAAGCAGATCCATCGAGAACTTTGGCCGTGCATCGCGCACAGACAGATACACAGACAGATACACAGACAGATACACAGACAGACACACAGACACTAGTCGTATATATATATATATATATATGTACCTGATGCTGTTACTATAGACCGCCGCGTTATAGATGGCGCTAGCAGCCTCTTGGCGCAAGGCTACTCTGCACTAATTTGTGTTTCCAGCAGCGAAGAGAAGCAGCGCCCTGAAGCGCATTCACTCACTATTATTTAATTAATTAATTAATTAACCATACGAGCGTACCTGTGATGCGTTTTGGAGCAAATCGTGCCTTGTGCGTCTGGATTAAGGTGCAGAAGATTCGATCCCCAGATTCTTCAGATTCGTTAAATTCGCCAGATACTCTCCCCAAAAGGCCAGATCAATGGCATCCCTTTAAAAAAATTAAAAAAATAAAAATCCTACCCACTGCGCCACCGCGGGGACACCGACCATTTCCACACACAGGGAATCATGTCGTCTTGTTTCTCTCTCTCTTTCTTTCACTGTCAAGGCCTCACAGCCGCCGCCGCTGCGAATCTATACACCCGTATACAAAACCAGCCAGGCAAGGAGAAGCCCCGTTGTCGGGTACGTACCATTCGGTGACAGAAAGAAACTGATGAATAATGTACCCGAGCAGACCAGAGGAAAACATCGTTAGTTTGTAGTTGACTGACTGCTCCTGGACGCAGTAGGTGTCAGAATACTAGTACTGTTTATGTTGACACTGTGACTGACAAAGGTTTTGTGATGAAGCTACTATAGCGGCAGTGAGACGGCAGAGCGTGAGTGGAGAAATAATTATGTTGGTGACTTTGCCTGTGGCGAAAGCTTCTGTGGAGAAAAAAATAACACCCAGTGATTGTGTTATATTGTGGAGAGAGCATTGAAGTGCCAGGGGGTTAATTTAAGGACTGACGTTTACAGCAAAAGCTTGTTTGAGTGGGTTAATTGGTGACTTCGTCTGTGGCAGAAGCTTGTGTGATAAAACATACTGATTGTGTTATATTGTAGAGAGAACATTGGAGTGCCATTGGATTAATTGATGACTTCGTCTGTGGCGAAAACTTCTGTGGAAACGTCCACTGATTGTGTTATATTGTAGAGAAAACATTGGGGTGCCGGTGGATTAATTGATGACTTCGTCTGTAGCGAAAACTTCTGTGGAAACGTCCACTGATTGTGTTATATTGTAGAGAGAACATTGGAGTGCCGGTGGATTAATTGGTGACTTCGTCTGTGGCGAAAACTTCTGTGGAAACGTCCACTGATTGTGTTATATTGTAGAGAGAACATTGGAGTGCCGGTGGATTAATTGGTGGCGAAAACTTCTGTGGAACAAAAAACCCATTGATTGTGTTTTTCTGTGGGGAGAGAGCATTGGAGTACTAGTGGATTAATTAGTGACTTCGTCTGTGGCGAAAGCTTCTGTGAAAAAAACTACACTGATTGTGTTAATTTGTTGAGAGAGCATTGGAGTGCAAGTGGGTTAATTTAAGGCCTGACGTTTACAGCGAAAGCTCGTGCGAAAAGCCCAGTGATTGTCTTGTCTTGTCGATAGAGCATTGGAGTTCCAGTGAATTAATCAGTGTGTGTATAGCAAAAGGTGTGTACAAAAAAAAAAAAAAACCCACAGTGATTGTGCTATCTACTGTGGAGAGGTAAGTTGCTGTGTTGGAATGCTATTGTTTTAATTAGTGACTGGTACGTATTTTGAGATGAGATTAGGCCAAAAAGAAAAATATGTCTGTTTCCAGTAACCCGACCGACCCTATTTTTAAGCGCCGACCCTGAAGTTTTGTTTCGCTTTTCGCACACACACACACACACACACAAAGGAAGTCAAGTATACTTTATTTAGTTTCAATATATCTGGGGCAAAAACATGTGCTAAATAATTGTAAGAAACTAAGGAAGCGTTTACATAAAAAAACACGTAAAAAGACGTTAACAAAACGTAAGAAAAATGTTAAAAAAAA
>NW_027127461.1:0-1000 GCF_037325665.1 Littorina saxatilis | reverse complement strand
CACATACACACACACACACACACACACACACACACACACACACACACACACACACACACACACACACACACACACTGTGTAATTACTGGCGAGTCGACAACTGACTAGCCATCACATTCAGCAGTTGCACCACGTGATGATGTAGTGGCGGGTAGAAGGGTACATCACAGTTGGAGGTACTCAGCCATCACTGATGGCCTGGGCCCGTATGCATGAGGAGGAAGTCAGCAACACTGGAAGTAGAGGCCTCTTTCGGAAGTGGGAACTCCCGAAGTTTAACTTTCCAACTGTTCACGGAGTGGTGACTTCGAGAGTATTCGGTCAAGGTCGCGAAAATTGGGGGAATCCTAACTAGTACGCCGCATGCGTTTGCTAACGGTAAGCTTGCCACCAGAAGAAACAAATCTCATCGCGAGTTCAAAAAGGCGAACGTTGAGCGCGCTGTAGTACTAACAGCGTTATTGCTGTTGTTTTTTTGAATGGTTAAACGAAAGGGTCGGTTCAAACCTGTGATGATTGTCTTGGAATCGAATGACTGTCTATGACAAATGACTTTGTTGGCTTGAATGTTAGGAGAAGAGTAAATGATTATGTTGAACTTTTTTTTTTCGGGGGGGGGGGGGGGGGGGGGGGGGGGGGAATCTCAGCTGCTCGCTTCAACCCTTTATTTTTTTTAATTTTTTAATTTTTTTTTGCGGGGAGTATCCCTCTTCATTGATCTTTTTTTCTTTTCTTTTTTTCTGCTTTTTATATTAATTTTTCTACTTTAAATGTACCTATATCGTTAACAATACTATTTCTAAATGTATTTTGAACACGCCCAAAAAACTTCCTTTACGGTAATTTTTAATAATCATATTATATTTACAAATCACTTTATCCTCAACGCATTTCCAAGTGAACATAATTTTGGGGCACACACAAAAAAAAGAAATCAGTATAATCAATTTCGTTCTCACAATAAGTACAACAATTACTGTATGTAGAACTTGTGTTTAAT
>NW_027127460.1:10000-15612 GCF_037325665.1 Littorina saxatilis | reverse complement strand
TTAAAAGCGTAACTGTTAAATGGTAATCTACGTACATGACTTCCCCTCGTACTTGTCGAGGAGGGGTGGTTGCTTGCATCCAGTGCTAACGAAGGCTGAGTTTTTGGAACTTGCGCAGAGTGCGTCTGGCCACTTGGAAGCTGTGACACCTGACCACCGCTTTCTGGTGAGGATCTGTAGCGCTGCTGAATTGTGATGAGGAAATCTGATCGATGGTGAGCTGTGATGAGGACATTTGACCAAAGGTGGGCTTTAGTGACGTGATAGATTGTACTGGTGAGCTCAGCTGCGCTTGATGTGGAACTGCACATTAAGAATAAATCTGATGTAGACTGCACTAACATCAAACATGGATCTAAAGCCCCATTTCTTCTGACATGAGCATTACAGAATGAATCAAGCTTGTCACACTAAAAAGCCACTCTATTCTGATGACACGCACTCTGTATGGCCTTCATGAACATGTATTGCTTTCATTTTCACGAGTTTTCATTTATAACTAGCTGGGTAACAAGAACAATATCATAAGTTACATTTCAAAGAGTTCATTGGTTTTTAACTTTGGGTGAAAAGAGGTTTGTCCAACTCAAAGCCAATCAGGTTGTTGTTTGATCTGTGGAACCGTCGTTATTTGAAATTTTTGTTTCAGGGGACAACGTTTTTAAACATTCACTCTCAGAGCATGTTCTAAAACATAAGCGCCTAAAATTGGCAGTGTCTTTCAGTTTTGTAATATGGGGGAAATTTGGACGATTCAAAGTAAAAACAATTCGTCAGTTTTAAAGATTAGAATCCAAACGTGCCTGTTCAAATACATGTACCTCAGATTTTAAAAAGTTTTAAAACGAGTTCCGGGTTTTAATGAGTTATTGGGATAAAAGGTTTGAAAGTAAACTTTTCTAGACTGAGTACGCATGTGAACTGGAAAAGACGTTTTCCGGAAATAACTCTGTCATGATTTTCAAACGTTGTGGAAGAGTTGACCCCCACTTTAGTGTACAGCGAGCAATAATGTCCGGTTACAATAAAACGTGGCCGACCAGGTAAAACCAGCAATCTCAGTGAATAACTGACTCCGATGTGTATGCTATGCAGTTATAAAAAGGTATGCCCCTCAAGTAGAATGTAATGCCCGCTTCAAGACAACAATCTTCATATCCCCGAAAGAATTTTGTGCTGACACTTATTATTAAACTCTTGCAACACCACAGGTATATCAACGTTACACATCTTCGTATTTTGGGACCTCTGTACTCACTCAGTATGTCCCAAATAGGTCATAGTAACCGCAGAGTACGTAAAACCCAATAGTCACTCACTCAGTAATCTCAATTTTTTTTACATTTAGTCAAGTTATGACTAAATGTTTTAACAAAGAGGGGGGAATCGAGACGAGGGTCGTGGTGTATGTGTGTGTGTGTGTGCGTGTGTGTGTGTAGAGCGATTCAGACTAAACTACTGGACCGATCTTTATGAAATTTGACATGAGAGTTCCTGGGAATGATATCCCCGGACGTTTTTTTCTTTTTTTCGATAAATGTCTTTGATGACGTCATATCCGGCTTTTTGTAAAAGTTGAGGCGGCACTGTCACACCCTCATTTTTCAATCAAATTGATTGAAATTTTGGCCAAGCAATCTTCAACGAAGGCCGGACTTCGGTATTGCATTTCAGCTTGGTGGCTTAAAAATTAATTTATGACTTTGGTCATTGAAAATTGTAAAAAAAAAAACATTTTTATAAAACGATCCAAATTTACGTTCATCTTATTCTTCATCATTTCCTGATTCCAAAAACATATAAATATGTTATATTTGGATTAAAAACAAGCTCTGAAAATTAAAAATATAAAAATTATGATCAAAATTAAATTTTTGAAATCAATTTAAAAACACTTTCATCTTATTCCTTGTCGGTTCCTGATTCCAAAAACATATAGATATGATATGTTTGGATTAAAAACACGCTCAGAAAGTTAAAACGAAGAGAGGTGCAGCAAAGCGTGCAATTACCGCTACCGCGCCAAACAGGCTCGTCACTTTCACTGCCTTTTGCACTAGCGGCGGACTACGTTCAGTTTCATTCTGTGAGTTCCACAGCTTGACTAAATGTAGTAATTTCGCCTTACGCGACTTGTTTAAACTTCCCTTTAGCGCCAGAATAAAATTCGCCTTGACAATTTTAAATGTTCTTCTCCCCAAGGGCTCTGTTACGAAGAATGTCAAAGCAGTAATCTGTTGAATCAACGTCGACTTCGGAACGAAATAAACAGAGGGAAAGTGCTCACAGTTCAAAGAGGCGTTTTCGTGGTGAGTATGTGGCAATAATTGGTTTCTCTTGGACGTTTAGTGTCGTAATAAATGGACCCTGCTTCACTGAGGTTTGCGCGCTGCTTTCCCGACTATTTCTGTAGCTTTCTTTGTTGACTTTGTCTGTAACAAAACAAGTGTGCAGTTACTGAGCTTGACATCTTATCAAAATTGACTTTTAAAGTAGATATCAGCAAATTAAATTACGATATTTTTTTAGGCAGTGTTATTGGTTTTTAACACAAACAGTCTCACAGCAAAGGGCAATGCAAAATTGCGGTTTTTTAACAACTTGCACAAATAATGTACCTCTCTCCATCGCGAAAGGTGCTTTGAAGTCTTGTAGTTTGAGTTCGGGGTTGTCGAGAGTTTTCAGTATACGGTCAAACCAGTTGTGCTTTCTCTTCAGGTAGTCAAGCAGAGAGCGAGCAGCTACAGAGTTGCCCCTTGTTTCACTCTTTGAGTGCACTTGCTCCTGCACACACACACACACACACACACACACACACACACACACACACACACACGCACACACACCCAAACACACACACACACACACAGCCACACACACACACACACACACACACACACACACACACAATGTGAGGATTCGTTCAGAAGTGGCCGCTTGAATAGTGTAAACAAAAGTGACTAAATCTAAGACACACAAACACACAGACAATCCGACGGAATAAAATAATATATATATGATTTAATCATTAGCCATCTTTTCATAATCATTAGCAATGGACGATACTCGCATCGAAAATATGAAGCTTTGTATTTTAAGTGGGAAAGCCGCAAAACATACTCCGTACAGAGAGAGAGAGAGAGAGAGAGAGAGAGAGAGAGAGAGAGAGAGAGAGAGAGAGAGAGAGAGAGAGAGAGAGAGAGACACAGAGAGAGAGAGAGAGAGAGAGAGAGAGAATTGAATTGCATTGAACTTTATTTTACCAGGATTAAGATTTAAGGCTATGCCTCTTCTTACAATCTGTCCTTGGGACGCACAGACAGACAATGATAAAATAAAAGTTTAAGAGAGAGATAGACGGAGACAGAATTGAATTGAATTGAACTTTATTTTACAAGGATGAAGATTTAAGGCTATGCCTTTTCTTACAATCTGTCCTTGAGACCTACAGACACACAATGATACAATAAAAATTTAAGAGAGAGACAGAGACAGAGACAGATAGAGACATAGACAGAGAGAGACAGGGAGAGAGAGATCGGGGGGGGGGGGGGGCAAGAGGGGGCGAGAGAGGAACACCAATGTACTGTTCTCGACTAGATTGGTCCGTTAGTCCGTAAAATTTTGGAATCAAGTATATGACCCATTTATTCTTTGCATTTACATGTATGCGTTTCGATGTGCATAGATATATGCGTTTAAACCGCAACATTAAGACAAATTCCTGTGACACAGTTGACAGTAAAGTTTTCTGTATTTCGTACTTTTTCCTTAGCTCGCCATACTTACCATTTCTTGGTCTGTAAGAACAGCACTGATGGCGGGGGAGTCCATGAACTCTGCGGCCGGTATGTGCTTGATAAACATGGGCAAAATGGCGCGATGGAGCCTGCTGGTGTAATCCAAATCATCACTCGGCAATGGTGAACTTGGAGCTCGTGAATGTTGCCTGTTTGACCCGTGAATAAAAATGGGAAACGAAAGCACAAATGTTACTATCATTCCACGTCAATCATTTTCTGCATAACATGATTAACAACTCATCCATCTAGACTTTTTTTTTTTATTGCATAAGAACTTTCTCCTCCGTAGAGGTACCATGTTCAAAGATTGTGAATGTAATGTTGAATCGATTTCATAACTGACAATCTGTGACAGTAATTTAGCACAAAAATATTCCCACTCTGCATAGGCAGCAAATCTGTTTGTCGTATGTGTCCAAAATGAAAAAGTTGCTCTTATCCCTTGTAACGAGGCTTGACGGAAGTATTGTGATTTTCAAGATACGCTTACACAGGAAAAGCAAGGTTGTAACTTGTAAAGATCAAATTGAACCGAGCTCTGACACAGTCTATACATTAATTCCAGGTTTCCGCTTTGTTTTTGTTTTGTTTTGTTTTAGTGTTTTTTTGTTTTAAGATTCTTCTTTTTTCAGTAGATCGTTAACTTAATTAATTCAAAATAATAACAGCTTTCGTGTTTTCAGTGTGGCGATAGGGTCGGATATTTTGAAAATAACAAGTATAATACGCCGAGTGTATCTTGCTACTTTTACCTTGATAAAATATAGTGTTATTAACTTGCATAATGTAAGTTTTTGCTTTGATGCGGTTGGTTTCTGACGAGAGCAGACGAACTTTCTTTGCGCATGTTTATTGCGCATAACACTACTGCCGCCCTCTGGTGACCGGACAAGACAGCGGCATTCGTGCTCAACACAACGTCAAGTTTGAAGTTTTTCGCTTGTAAATAAAAGAACAACAAACAAACTACGTGGAAAAGCGAGAAAGTTCATCTTTATGTGGTTTGCTTTTCCATTTTGACTGACCAAAAGTCCTTTCCCAAGCGAGGTAAAGAAGCACGCGCTCGTCTCAGAGACTTGACAAAGCGGTAACGTACGACTGTCTCAGATCGGAAATTGATTTCGTTGTGTACAAGAGCATACATTGTATATCTACGTATGTCTTGTTTCGTCGGAAAGTAAGCTTAATATGGTAATTCATCATTATCTTTAGAGTTGTCAAGCATTGTTAAAATAAAATTGCATGTTTTTGATTGAATGAGAGCGAAGGAAAGACTGTCTGCTCGAGTTGAACCGTAACTACCACGTGTGGTTTGTGTTTGTAAATATGATAAAGATATTGAGCAACTTCCGTGAAAAAATATGGACATATGGTTGAAATAGGCCTTCATGAGTCTATCCAATCACAACCCCCGAATTCCCCCACGTGTCTATCAGAATAGCAATACATCCACATACAAAGATTCCGAACTAAAATGCAAAATTGAAAATGGTTACTGGAAGAAAGCTTGATTGCGGTCTCCGTCCTCCGAAACCGTCGGCGAAGGCAAGGGACCAGTTGCTCCTTCTTGTATTGGTCTCTTGTACATTCTGCGTGAAAAGTAATGGCAAAACAAGCATTGACCTTAACGGGCAAAGTAGCCGCCCGTGGTGACACGGGGGTAGGACATGGATACCGTCTCTGCACAAACAGTTCACCTGTGAACTAATCCGCGACCTTAAGTCACGCTTAACAGTTTCAAACCATACTGAGAGAGAGCGAGAGAAAGAGAGAGAGAGGGAGAGAAAGAGAGAGAGAGAGGGAGAGAGA
>NW_027127460.1:0-7500 GCF_037325665.1 Littorina saxatilis | reverse complement strand
TTGAGCGTATGATTTTGGAGCCATTCCATGGAATGTGTTTTGCACAAAATTATGATGTCCATTGACGTTTCTAAAAGCGTTCAAATGTCCTATTGATGTTGAAAAGCTAGAGGACATTTGTCCTGTATACATGTATGAATTTGTAGGAACATCCCTGATATCATGCTGCAAACTGTACAAAACAGACACTTAAAACTCTTTAAACCATATGATTGACTTTCAAGGGAATATTAATAGAACCTACCATCAAATACTGGCAAATGAAGATAATTGCATTATCCGCAAGTTTAAGCAAAGGCGCGGCGGAACAGTTGATACAAGGTCAAAGCGTGATATGTGCCGCAAAGTTTCTCAGCACTTATTGGAATATGGGGAAGATGCACACACCTACAAAGTTTCTGTTCTATGCACGCTCAGCTCACATAGGATCTTGAAATGAAAAATGTGCACATGATCAGCAAAGTTTTTGTACACTGCATGTTCAAAGTCAGGAATAAATCAGGGTCTCCCTGAAGACTGGGTCTTGCCACCTGATGACCTGTGCTTTCGCAAAATTGGCCTGGTCAAAAACGAGGACAATGTGTTGCAGTTCCAGTTCCCTTGAAACCTGAATGTATGGCAAGAACCGTCGATGTGTCTGTTGGACTGCTGACTATCATAGGCAGGTATCGAACCTGTACAACAGACAAAGGAAAACGTACAAGCGGGGTAAAAGAGCATAATTGTGCTTGAAGTAGATAAAAAGAACGACAAGTTTGTTTGTGTGAGTACGTGTAAATGAATGTTTGTTTAAAATAATAACACGTTTTGGTTGCTTGTGTTTTAAAAAAAAATTATAACATTTTATTTGTGTGCCTGTGCTAGGAACAAAGATAAAAGAAACACCTTTAAGGATCCAGTGTTTAAAAAACCCACAAACAGACATGTCCAATAAAGTGGAAGGGTAAACAAAACCAAAACAACAATTTTGGTGTATACATGTTTCTTTTCAGTTATTTTGTTAGACAGGTACCCAATCTGTACAACATATTACATAGGAAAACGTGCAACCCGAGAAAACAATCAGATGCTTGAAGCAGAGAAAACAACGAAAAGTTTGTGTGAGAAAGTGTAAATACATTTTTGCTTTAAAAAAACACACATTTTGGCTGCTTGAAAAATAATAATAATGAAAGTATATTTTGTGTGCCTGTGCTAAGAACAAAGATAAAAGAAACAGTATATGGTCCCAATGTTTAAAAAAAAAAGAAAAAAAGTTACATTTCCACTAAAGTGGTTAGTTACAAAAAACATGTTAGGTTTATACATGTACAGTGGAACCCACATTTATGACCTCCAAAAATCTGAGAAAACCAGGTCTTAAAAAGGAGAATCTTAAATCGGGGGTAAATTTTGATAAGTTATGAACAGAAAATCTGAAAAGGCAAGGTCTTAAATGGAGGAAGTCTTAACTTTGGGGGTTCCACTGTATACACTTACAAGAAAAAAAATTTCCTCACTTCCTTTCAACTCAAAAATAAAAGTGACAGCGTGTTAGAAAATGTTAGTGGAAACCAATTCCAATGTATTCGTTACACTGTTACTGTTAGTATATCCTATTTTGTATGGAACATAATTCATCAAACCTACTTTCGACATTGGCGGAATCTGCCATCTTGTACTGCAGCATTGAATCCAGTCCAATTGAGTAAGGTCTGTAGATGCAGCTGAGGAAACTTTGCAAAGAAGGCTAGTAGGTCAAGTGCCAAAGGGAGGAACTGCAGAAAAAATAATCACATACATAAATGGTTGAAATGTATAACATCATTATAGGGGGTGTGTACAATGTGTTTCAACTGTTTATCTGTGCAGTTAAAACTCAGATCTATACAAAAACAATGACATGTAAACAGAACAGAACATGTGTGTGCCCAAGCATAAGTTTGTCAATATCTGCATGCATGTACTGCATTGTTATTGTGTATCCTAAACATGAATTTCTGTCATAATATTAATGACAACCTTAGTACCTACAGTCAGAATTCAAAGTTACCAAAGTAGGTGATCTTTGTTGCAGTAAAACAACTGCCTAGTTGCATTTCATACTCTGAATTTAACCCATTGAAAAGCACAGTTTACTATCATAACTCATTAGCTGTAACCAATACAAGAAAAATGATATATCAATCACATAGGCCCCTGTATAAACAATAACATGTTGCATCTGCACCTTATTGTACCTCTGCTATATTAATCCTAAACTGTTGTGATGCTATGAAGTGTTAATTAGAAGATTATCAATATCAAACTTAATTTGCTCAGAAATATACACACAACTATTTCAAATGAAATTCAAGCAGGATTTTACTCACCAACACATCTCGCCATATGTCAGCACAAGTCTCCACTGGTTGCTCAGAAGGTTCAGGCCCTTTCTTTTTGTGTGTAACCACAGGCGGAAGGTATCGTTCACTGGACGACCACTATCATAGAAAAACTAGTAGTGTAACATACGCAGGAAGACAGGTGTCTGGGATCAACACACTGCTGCATTTCGCTTTCTTACGCTTGACCAAGGCAGGAGAGCTTGACACACACTGTGGATCTGAAGGAGTGACAACAACTACATCACTGGAAGTGTCAATTCGCTGTACATAGTGTTTCTTCGCTCGCTGGAGTTGAACAATATACATGTCAGACGCTGGTAGCAGACGACACGATGATAGGTACTCGTTTCAGCTGTTTGTCCATTTGCGACTCGTTCCGTCAATTTTTTGGCTGACAGCCTGTTCTTCACATGTCAAAGCTTTTGCCCACGAAACACTTGAAAATGGGGTCAGTTTTTCGTCAGTGTCTACATTCTGAAAATGTATAGTGCAGTTCACTGCCATGATGATATGTCCCGCGGAAACAAACACAGCTAAATTTTCATTGGTTGAAAAGCTTTTCACTGCGGACGATTATCCATGGGGAATAATCGTGGCTTCGGCAGGGAGATAACTGCCTCTTTGCTAAATTAATTCATTAATAAAATCAGTACTAGCGTATGCGCAGCTATAAGTGCGTGAACATTGATGAATTCTATTCTTTTAGTAGTTAGGTACCGGGTTCTGCAAAGTTCACATGGTACCCTTCTCCGTACAACCAGTTTGAACGATAGAGTTCTACGCCGTGTAGTCTACCACTGAGACGCCTGTACACAACACCGCTTTCCTTACCCGAAGCCGTGACAACTGAACTTGGGAAGAGTACACCTCTTCATTACCTCCAGAGATCTTTCACTTCCAGCTGACTACCATCCCACCCACAACCCCCTGCCCCCCCCCCCCCCCCTCCCCAGCCCCTCTGTTGGCAGAGAGGTGTCTCACCGTCAGCTAATTGAGGTCACCTGCACTCACTCAGAGCAAAACCAGTTGACCGTGTCTAACTTTTGGTTTAAACATAAGTTTATTTTAACAAGGGTTACAATCATGACATGTATACAAAGTTCACAGAAACAGCAACAAGCTAGAAGCTTATAGTGGTGTTCCTTTTGACACTGATATTGATAACAAATTAAAAAAAAAAAAATTTAAAATTTAAATTACAATTACAAAAATTAAAATAAAATGAAGGAGAGAGCAAGAAAGGAGTGCAGAAGAAATAAAAATAAAAATATATTTTATAAAAATAAATTAAATTAAAAAAAGAAATTAAACAAATATTACAATAAAATGAAAGAGAGAGCCAGAAAGCAGTGCAGAAAAAAAGAAATGAAAGCTGCATGCTCGGAAGAAAATAATAAACAAAAAAGTATTCGGGCCAAAAGGAGCGTCGATCCACGCACCTATGCCTTCCCACATAAGCGCCCTAAACCAAGCCTCTAGATCTCTTAGAGTATATCAACCCCTCCACACATCGAGAGCGCCGCGGGACGATGTTTTAAACCCAGACATACGCAATGCTCAATTTAAGTTGAAAACGTCTTTGACAACAGCTGAAACGAATTAAAAAACATGTTATCTGACTAGTGTACACGTCCATGCTTTGTAAAAGCTTCCATGCTTCGTGTATGAAGGTTTTAGGTCTCACTTAGCACATGTCTTCGATGTCAAGTGTTAGTTTGAAACGCGCGTCCTCATGCGAAATCTTTAGCACCCGCATTACAGGGACTATTATTTCCTGGCCGTGTGCCAAAAAAGTGAAAAACGTGTAAACCTCATATCTTCTGTTTGCCTACCGTTAGGAACGAAATTTGTTGCACAAACCCTTGGCCCCACAATTCCAAGCTACTCGCCATATTTGAGCTCAAGTGACCCCAGAGTACCAGAGATACAGTCCCCAGGCTTCACCGGACAATCAACTAGACATTCAAACAACCACAAGAGCAAAACCTAACAAGCCGGGCTATAAATAGCCGGCGGCTACAAAAATATTCAATTTATCAGGTTCCCCGACTCTTCTCCCTACATGTGTGACGCGCACAAACCACAGATAAGCACACTAAGTGGCTAAATTTGCTACTAGTCAGACAATTGGTTGGGTATAGGCTTCAATCGTTTATTTAAAGCCTTTGTGTTCGTTTGTTTGCGGTTAGGCCTAGGTAGTTTTGGTTTTTGTTTGGACTCTTCGGTTCATTCGTCTTTGGATCTCACTCGAATACTGCGAGGCGGCGACAGTGACTGTATACTGTAGTTGTAAAGGAGACACCAATTAGAAGAGGTGAAGAAACTCCGAGCGTTTCCATTTTCGGCTTTGATTTTGATCATCCATTTGTAATCTTCTTCTCGCACCCATGGAAACCGGTGATTCGTTAGCTCCGAACAATGCTGTTTATAACCCTGCTCGTTATGAATATAACGTCAAGAAAATGATGACAAGCAAACAATGTTCGTGGGTGGGGAAAACAGCTCGCCGGTTTTCATGGGTGCGGGATAAAGATTACATACACAGGAATAATAAAAATCAAACCCAATGGAAACGCTCAGAGATTCTTCGCCTCTTCTGAATAACGTTTTCCGGAACAACGACAGAACACATTGTCTCGCAGTGTTCGGGTGAATTCCGAAGACGGAGGAACTAACAAAAATGAACAAAAACAAAAACTACAAAGAAACGAACTCACGGGCAGAGAAACAAAAAGGTTTTGAATACACGCATGAAACCTACTGCCAGCCAAACCTGTCTATTAGCGATGCCCCTAAGTGTGTTTTTTTCTGGTTTGCATCACAAGCGTATTGTAATAAGAATGAACGTGACTGAGCTTGCCAGTCGAACCGATGGACCCCAATTGCTCCTCCCAGTCAGTTTATCTAAAAACTTAGCGCCAACCATACTTGTAAATGTTTACTAAAGCCATCAGCTAAAAAACACTGAAGATATCATACGTTTGACCAGAGACATAGATAGAAGAGATGCGAAGCGCTGTCTTCCCGCTTGCGTTATCCTCGCCTACGGCAGGGGCAAGTAATCCTCCCACTGGCGCCAAGCTGGCAATTGTTCGCGTACTCTTCGCCTACGACAGGGGCAAGTAATCCTCCCATGACTGGCGCCAAGCTGGCAATTGTTGTGTTTTTAAAGAGTTATAACTGTTTCATAGAAAATCATAGATAATAAAACATGCAAAATGTTGATTATTTGCACTCAAGAGAAACAGAAAATCACAAGAAGAAGACTATTGCATTATTTGGTGATTAGAAGATGAATCCTAAAGTAAGCAATTTCGCTCATTTCTCCTTAAAAACGTTTTATCCACACGCCAGTGTATGTGCGAGAACCACTTGAGTGAGACTTATAAGCATCAAATTTAATTACAGCGCGTCAAAAATTATACAAACAGATTAATGTATACACCAGTAATGCATTTGCCAGTCAAGGGAAAGCAAAGTTTCGCACAAAAGAAAATATTAGCTCCCAAACATTGCCTCCACGCACAATGGACTTAGAAACAATGGCCGCAAGAACCGAAGGAACCGTTTTTGACTCACTTCGGGAAGCCAATCCTCTCAAATGCATTCGTGTGCACACTATTGAAGCTACAGAATATGAATCAAGTTTACTTACCACTGATATCTCTCGTCTGAAGCTGGATATATCCAAAGAAATATGACAGAAAAGCACTTCAAATCGGTGTCAGAGAGCAAGCGAACAACAACTTAGTACGGGATGGCGCGAGGTCACGCTGACCGAGCGCGGCCCGCGTAGCCTAAGAGTTCACGCGAGCGGCCCTCGCTTCGCATCATTATGGAAAGCCGTTTGGCTCATAACCATTACACGCGTAATAAAACATAAATACACGTGTAATAAATAATTGATACACGTGTAATAAATGATTAATGCACGTGTAATAATCATTTTTACGCGTGTAATAAATAATTCATACACGTGTAAGAAATGATTAAATACGCGTGTAATAAATATTTCATGCGCGTGTAAGAAATGATTAAATACGCGTGTAATAAATATTTCATGCGCGTGTAAGAAATGATTAAATACACGTGCAGGAAATAGTTTATACGCGTGTAAGAAATGATTAAATACACGTGTAGGCAATTATTTAAATACACGTGTATTTAATCATTATATACACCCGTAATAAACTTAAAACTTGAATCGGAAAATATACGACATGCAAAGCAACAACTCTCGTCTATTCTACTTCCGGTTCGCGCGCACAACAACCGACTTCATCTGATAAAACAAGTAACTTACCTTTCCAATGCTGTGCGAGCCTGGGCAAAGGCGTTAAATTGTTCTCGCAAACCTTCTAAGGTGACATTGACGTTTGCCGCTTCCGCCATCTTGAGCTGTAAGCGTGCAAAGCGAGGCGATGAAGACGCATAGAGTGTTTTTCATGTGGATTCCCAGTCCGAGTTTTTAAGTCGCTTAACCACGTAACTCCTGCATTTTTAACGCTTGTATGAAATATTTATTACACGCGTATTTATTAATTTCTTACGCGTGTATGAAAAATGTATTACACGTGTATTTAATCATGTCTTACACGTGTACGAAATGATTAAATACACGTGGAATAAAAATGTCATACACGTGTACGAAATGATTAAATACACGCGTAATAAATATTTCATGCGCGTGTAAGAAATATTTAATACACGCGTAAGAAATATTTCATGCGCGTGTAAGAAATAGTTAATACACGCGTAATAATCATTTCATGCGCGTGTAAAAAATATTTAAATACACGTGTAATAAATAATTACACGTGTATTTAAATATTTCTTACACGCGCATGAAATGTTAATTACGCGTGTATTTAATCATTTCTTACACGAGTATGAAATATTTATTACACGTGTATTTAATCATTATGCTATTCCATAGCATGAGAAAAAAGATAAATTACACGTGCAATAAGAAATAAATACACGTGTATTAGTCATTTATTACGCGTGTATTTATGTTTTATTACACGCGTAATGGTTATGAGCCAAACGGCTTTCCATACCTCTCTGTATGTATGTCTCTGGTTTGACTAAAACTCATATTGCGCTTGTCTGCGAATGCAACCGTCCTGTGGCC
>NW_027127459.1:64981-90308 GCF_037325665.1 Littorina saxatilis | reverse complement strand
CCTCGCTATAGATTACAATGAAATTTTGAGCCGATGAAGACACATTTCTAACTAAGACATTACGGGGTTTCAGCGTGACTTTTTATGTCGAGAAGAAAATCTTGTATCAAAACAAAGTTTTTCAAAAATTTGGGTCCGAATCGGTCAGGAGTGGGGGGTATTTTGTTTAAGTGTTATTTATAACAGCAAACAATAACAAACAATAACACACAATAACACACAATAACACATGTAGAAGGATATCCCAGGGCCCCGTTCAAACGACAGTGAAGAATCTTTTCGACTTGTGTAAACCCCTTCCCTCTTTTTTCTCCCTTTCCTTTCCAAGCCGCACGGGACATGTTCCAATTGCTGTAAGAATCGTTCCTGCTAATTCTTTCCCCCTCATAAACAAGTTATATGCTTGCACGTTCACCTTTTAAAAGCGAAACATATCTCCCACTTTGGGGCCTCATATCATCTTCCAGAAACTAATATTCGATGAAATCAGAAATAATGAACGGGAAACATATTCTGTTTTTATCAGCATTCATTGTGCAAATTTTAGTGCGGTAATGCATTCATCAGAGAATGAAAGATTGCCCGTTCTTTCATTTTTAGTGATGGTAAACACTTTCCGAAAAGGCATCAACACTACGGGTGCGTGCCGCAAGGGAAACAGAATGATAATATTTTTAGCTCCTACGACTAAACTTTTGTTGTTTAGTTTTGTACATCTCACAACTTCTGGCTCGGAATTGTTAGCATTCATTGTGCAATTTTAGTGCGACAATGCGTTCATCAGAGAACGAGAGATTGCCCGTTCTTCATTTTTAGTGATGGGAACACTTTCCGAAAACTTGTATCAACACTACTACCCGGGCCGGCGTGCCGCAAGTGAAAAAAAACAGCATGATAATATTTCCAGTTCCTTTTCCCACCGTCAACAAACACGTATATGTTCTTCAGAGAGACTGAGTTGAGAGTGAGTGAGCCGAGAGAGACTGAGAAAACTTGTATCAACACTACTACCCGGGCCGGCGTGCCGCAAGGGAAAAACAGCATAATAATATTTCCAGTTCCCTTTTCCACACCGTCAACAGAAACGTATGTTCTCTCAGAGACTCGGAGTTGAGAGTGAGCAGTGAGCCGAGAGAGAGACTGGGAGTAATCGATATGTTTTTCCCCTGGGGCATCACAGGTGTGCTGTTTTGTGAAGGAAGCTGCGAGAACTTGCAGGGTCAACGACCGCCGGGGGGTTCAAGGACAAGGAGAAGGAATTCGCATCATGCCGCCGCGCTGTACAGAAACTGCACTGCTAATTCTTTCCCCTTAAACAAGTTATATGCTTGCCGCACGTTCACCTTTTAAAAGCGGAAACATATCTCCCACTTTGGGGCCTCACATCATCTTCCAGAAACTAATATTCGATCAAATCAGAAATAATGAACGGGAAACATATTCTGTTTTTATCAACGCTGCTACTGCTGTGTGATAATATTTCCAGTTCTTGAGAGAGAGAGAGAGAGAGAGAGAGAGAGAGAGAGAGAGAGAGAGAGAAAGAGAGAGAGAGAGAGAGAGAGAGAGAGAGAGAGAGAGAGAGAGAGAGAGAGAGAGAGAGAGAGAGAGAGAGAGAGAATGATAATATTTCCAGCTCCTATACGACTAAAACTTTCGTTGTTTAGTTGTGTACATCTTTACAACTTCTTCTGGCTCGGAATTGTTAGCATTCATTGTGCAATTTTAGTGCGACAATGCGTTCCAGAGAATGAGAGATTGCCCGTTCTTCATTTTTAGTGATGGGAACACTTTCCGAAAACTTGTATCAACACTACTACCCGGGCCCGCGTGCCACAAGGGAAAAACAGCATAATAATATTTCCAGTTCCCTTTTCCACACCGTCAACAGAAACGTATGTTCTCTCAGAGACTCGGAGTTGAGAGTGAGCAGTGAGCCGAGAGAGAGACTGGGAGTAATCGATATCTTTTCCCTGGGGCATCACAGGTGTGCTGTTCCGTGTGCATTAAGGGTTGTGTTGGGTCGGGTTTTATCTCACCATTTGTGGCTTTGCTCTTTGTCTCTGTTAATGGGGTCCAACTCGCTTCGTTTCTGTACAAAGTCCCTAAATTGGTCGTTTGATTCTTCTTTTGCCTTTTGTTCTTATTTTGTCTTTTTATTCTTATCGCTTTTTGTTCTTTTTGTTTGTCTTATTATTATACTGGGACTTATTTTTCCACTCCGGTCGTTGGGAGATGTTGTCAGTCTGACGTCCACCAGTCAACCCCACCCTCTCCCGTGGTTATCTGCTTGATATATTAAAATGATTAATGTTGAGGTAAGATCGAGGAGTCCTGTGATTGGTTGATTTGTGTTTTTGGTTATGATTGGTCGGTCGGTTTTCTCTCGGGCGTTTTGATTGGTTGGAACCGAAGCACTGATCATTATTCCTACGAGAGAAAAAAAGTCCGCATTAGCACTATTTTGATTGGCTGCTAAAAATAATAATCATGATATTCCTCCGCGCAGAGAGATATATCGTTTACAAAAAAAAAAAAAAAAAAAAGAAGTTCTCATTTTGATCACATTACTTTCTTTTTAGCATTGTGCTCAGTAAAAGTCACTAACAACCACCAAACACTAAGACTTTATTTCACACCATCAACACAAAGATAAAATCGCAATCAATAAACTGGCGTACACAGGGCCCGCGCGCCTGTAAGGGGAGAAAATCTCTGACAGGCGGAGAAGGAAGCTGCGAGAACTCTGCAGGGTCAACGACCGCCCGCGGGGGTTCAAGGACAAGGAGAAGGAATTCGCGGCATCATGCCGCCGCGCTGTACAGAAACTGCTGCACTTATACAGTTCATAAGCCGTCTTTTCTCCCACCAAAAAGGAAAATTCGTATGAAAGAATATTTTCCCCTTTCTTTTCAGATCAACAGACACGATGCTCAGT
The DNA here is from genome assembly GCF_037325665.1 of Littorina saxatilis. NCBI lineage: Eukaryota > Metazoa > Mollusca > Gastropoda > Littorinimorpha > Littorinidae > Littorina > Littorina saxatilis. Next base: position 87,373 of record NW_027127459.1, on the reverse strand, counting down.
TAACGTTGTGCGAGAGAGAATAGCCGCAAACATTCGTACCACCAAAGCAAACCGAAAAACAAAAGCACAACAGATGAGATGTTTAAACTTAATGCTTTTAGCCACGGGTTTGAGTTTTAAAAAAAAAAGTCACTACAAACACATAACACTAAGACTTTTTGTTGTTACAATTCTTTCGGAAGCGAGTTTTGGGACTATAAAAAAAAAAGTAGTTCTCATTTGGCCAGAATCCTATATTTTATAAGTACTTTTTTTTTAGCAAAGTGCTCAAAAGTCACTAACACCACCACCTCCACCACTACTAACACAAAGACTCATTGTTGAAATTCTTTCGAAGCGAGTTTTGGGGCCAAATAAACAGAAGTTCTCTTTTGTCAGAAGCATATATCCTTGCACAGCACTTTTTTGTGTGTGGATCATCGTACTTAAATGTCCTGACATAATATCAACGCAGAAATGACGGTGAAAGGTTCCCCCTTTCTTTCTTTCTTCTCAATTCTGAATTTTCTTTTTTCTTTGTGGGTAATTTCGTTTCAAATTGTGTGAAGTTTTTGTTTGTTTCCTTCCTTGTCATTCTTGGAGTGTGTGTTTGATTTCGAGTCTAAAAATAAAGAATAAACAGAAGTTCTCTTTTGTCAGAAGCATATATCCTTGCACAGCACTTTTTTTATGTGTGGATCATCGTACTTAAATGTCCTGACAGAGAGCGAGTGAGAGAGAGAAACTGGAAGTAAAGGATTTCTTTTTTGGGTGCCGCATCACAGGTGTGCTGTTTCGTGTGCATTAAGTTTTGTGCTGGGTCGATATTTATCTCACCATGTGTGGCTTTGAGTTGAGAGCGAGTGAGAGAGAGAAACTGGAAGTAAAGGATTTCTTTTTTGGGTGCCGCATCACAGGTGTGCTGTTTCGTGTGCATTAAGTTTTGTGCTGGGTCGATATGGATCATCGTACTTAAATGTCCTGACATAATATCAACGCAGAAATGACGGTGAAAGGTTCCCCGTTTTTCTTTCTTTCTTCTCAATTCTGAATTCTTTGGGTAATTCCGTTTCAAATTGTGTGAAGTTTGTTTGTTTCCTTCCTTGTCATTCTTGGAGTGTGTGTTTGATTTCGAGTCTAGACTTTTTTGATTGAGATGACTGATATAATTATGTGGGTAATTGTAGTGAGCGGCGACGAAAAGTTACTCTCTCCCCCAGTATACATTAGTAATGCCCAGACACAACTTCGACACAGAAAGGACGGTGAAAGGTTCCCCGTTTCTTTCTTTCTTCTCAATTCTGAATTCTTTGGGTAATTCCGTTTCAAATTGTGTGAAGTTTGTTTGTTTCCTTCCTTGTCATTCTTGGAGTGTGTGTTTGATTTCGAGTCTAGAAATAAAGTTGTACATTATAATTTATGATGGGAGTGAGAGTATAGTTGTTCTTCGTCGTCTTCTTCTTCTTAAAACTTTTTTGATTGAGATGACTGATATATGTGGGTAATTGTAGTGAGCGGCGACGAAAAGTTACTCTCTCCCCCAGTATACATTAGTAATGCCCAGACACAACTTCGACACAGAAATGACGGTGAAAGGTTCCCCGTTTTTCTTTCTTTCTTCTCAATTCTGAATTCTTTGGGTAATTCCGTTTCAAATTGTGTGAAGTTTGTTTGTTTCCTTCCTTGTCATTCTTGGAGTGTGTGTTTGATTTCGAGTCTAAAAATAAAGTTGTACATTATAATTTATGGGAGTGAGAGTATAGTTGTTCTTCGTCTTCTTCTTCTTAAAACTTTTTTGATTGAGATGACTGATATATGTGGGTAATTGTAGTGAGCGGCGACGAAAAGTTACTCTCTCCCCCAGTATACATTAGTAATGCCCAGACACAACTTCGACGCAGAAATGACGGTGAAAGGTTCCCCGTTTTTCTTTCTTTCTTCTCAATTCTGAATTCTTTGGGTAATTCCGTTTCAAATTGTGTGAAGTTTGTTTGTTTCCTTCCTTGTCATTCTTGGAGTGTGTGTTTGATTTCGAGTCTAAAAATAAAGTTGTACATTATAATTTATGATGGGAGTGAGAGTATAGTTGTTCTTCGTCTTCTTCTTCTTAAAACTTTTTTGATTGAGATGACTGATATATGTGGGTAATTGTAGTGAGCGGCGACGAAAAGTTACTCTCTCCCCCAGTATACATTAGTAATGCCCAGACACAACTTCGACACAGAAATGACGGTGAAAGGTTCCCCGTTTCTTTCTTTTTTTCTCAATTCTGAATTCTTTGGGTAATTCCGTTTCAAATTGTGTGAAGTTTGTTTGTTTCCTTCCTTGTCATTCTTGGAGTGTGTGTTTGATTTCGAGTCTAGAAATAAAGTTGAACATTATAATTTATAATGCATTCATCAGAGAACGAGAGATTGCCCGTTCTTCATTTTTAGTGATGGGAACACTTTCCGAAAAGGTATCAACACTACTACCCGGTGCGTGCCACAAGGGAAACAGAATAATCCAGCTCCTGTTGTTTAGTTTTCAGTGTACATCACATCTTTTGGCTCGGAATTGTTACCATTCATTGTGCAATTTTAGTGGCAATGCATTCATCAGAGAACGAGAGATTGCCCGTTCTTCATTTTTAGTGATGGGAACACTTTCCGAAAAGGTATCAACACTACTACTACCCGGGCCGCGTGTCACAAGGGAAAAACACCATAATAATATTTCCAGTTCCTTTTTCCACACCAACAGAAACGTATGTTCTCAACAATAAATGTTTCTGTTCATAATTGATTAAAATCCTAAAAACACAGTCCTAAACAATACATAATTACCAGATTGAATAAAAGCACACAAATTAAATGCTGTCAAAGCAGACGAGTTGTATCCCTACACAAGACAGACATTTTCTGGGGCTAGGGGAAGACAATAAGACTGGAGTTATCCCCCAGCATAGAAGTCTAAAGACTAACCATACTAACAACGGACAGTGCAGGGGAGATAACAAAAATGGTGATTTAAAAGACTCTCTCTTTGTGAAGTGAGTGTGTATGTGTGCGTGTGTTTGTGTGTGTGCGTGTGTTTGTGTGTGTGCGTGTGTTTGTGAGTGTGCGTGTGTTTGTGAGTGTGCGTGTGTTTGTGTGTTTGTGAGTGTGTTTGTGTGTGTGAGTGTGTGGTGTTACAGGTCGCCAAATCCACAAGATATATACGGCACAATAGCGAAATACATAAACACACACACACACACGCACACAAACGACTAAATAAACACGGCACAATAAGAGAGAGAGAGAGAGAGAAAGAGAGAGAGTGAGACTAAGAGTGAGTGACTGAGTGACTGAGTGAGACTGAGTGAGAGTGAGTGAGAGAGAGACTGAGAGAGAAAGTGAGAGTGAGTGAGAGAGAGAGAGTGACCATACAACGGGAAGTAACCTACAACCGTATATTTCCTGCGATATATTGTATGTTATGATATTTTGCAATGATGTTTAGCCATAGTTCTTTATACGCGTAGGTGTGCGAGAATATGTAAGCGCAGAGCTTTAAAGATGTTCATGTTATATAGTGCTATATGTTTTATGTAAAATCAATGTCTTGTTTGTATTACTGTTATGTACCACCCCTGAATTTCTCTATGAGATAATAAAGTATTCTTCTTATTCTTCTTATTCTTAAACAGAGCAAGATTTTCCGACAACGGTTGTAGAACTTGGCATCTTTCTGACAGAGACAACACAGAATCACGATGATGTTAAAAAAAAAAATTCATTCAACAATTCATAAAAAATTATATTTTTTTTTTATTTCATATCAAAACCACATGGACGATAACAGGCACCACCCATTTGTTACATACATGTGTTTTTTACTCATATGGTCTGGAGTTTTCAACTTGGACTACAACATATGTTTCAATCAGATCTACTTCAGTAAATATCTGAAAACTCTGAAGCAATACGAACAACTCATCCGTGAAAATCTCACCATACTCTTCCGCTTCTCAATTGCTTGGATACAACAGAGGTTGAAAATCGATCAATCGTTCCACTCCACGATTGGTATGGAATCTTTTTCAACCTTCTCGATCAGGTTTAACTCAACCGTGACTTTTTTGCCCGAAGTAGTAGCCACAGAGATTGCGTTGGATGATGAGGTAGGATTTCTCGCCTGCTGAACGAATTCTTCCTCATCACCCAAACCACCTCTAAAAAGTAACGGCCGCGAAGTTTATCTCACTAGTACAGACCTCGGGGCTGATACTACATACTTTTGAACCAATCGTTGCACGGGATCTGCTGTAGTCTGTGATAGCGAGCCCTATAGTCGTTCGTGCCGTCCTACCGCAATTAACTCATTCATGCTTCTTCCGTCTTTTTCTCAGTTCTCGCTATCAATTCGTTGTCGTTTTTACGCGTAGGACATGACGTGTCATCATCATCAACAGCAACAGAATCAGTTATTGACACGTTTTTCAAGTATTTCAATCAGGCTCAAGTTCCTTGTTTTGTAAATTTGCCGTGCATCAAAAGTTTGTTCATCATTTTTCCTCTCACAATTGTTTGGTTTGCTCTTTGTCGGCTCAACTCGCTCCGTTTTGTTGACTAATTGTTCCTGCTCGCCCCCCCTTTTTTTTTTTTCTCTCCCACCACAGAAACACATCCTGGCTTATTGATGCTGCTGCGTCCGGTGCCACAGAGGGAATGAATCACGACCTGCTCTTTTTTTCCGTTTTATTGTCTAGTCGTAGTATGACTCAACTGTTGTTTTGTGTATATTGCAACTTTTGGCTGAAAAGGACTTTCTTTCGTGTGCATCAACGTTTTGTTTTTGTCATTTTTCATCTCACAAGTTTTATCTCAAGTTCCTTGTTTGTTTTTTGTAAATTTGCTGTGCATCAAAAGTTTGTTCATCATTTTTCCTCTCACAATTGTTTGGTTTGCTCTTTGTCTCTCTTAAGGGGCTGAACTCGCTTCGTTTTGTTTGACTCCTTGTTCCAACAAACTAAATTGTGCTCTCCCTTTCCAAGCTGCAACTAATTTTGGCATGTTCTCTCGCTATAAGAATCGTTCCTGCTCTCCTTTTTTTCTCTCTCTCACCACAGAAACACATTCTGGTTTATTTTCAACGCTGCGTGCTGCGTGCTACAGAGGGAATGAACCATTTCGTTTTGTTTCTTTCTTTTTATTAAACTCTCGCTCTAAGAATTGGCTTTCTTTCGTGTGCATCCACGTTTTGTTTTTGTCATTTTTCATCTCACAACTTTTAGCTCATCATTTTTCCTCTCACAATTGTTTGTTTTGCTCTTTGTCTGTGTTAAGGGAGCTGCTGCTGGTGGTGCTGCGTGCCACAGAGGGAATGAATCATTTCGTTTTGTTTATTTCTTTTTATTAAACTCTCGCTCTAAGAATTGTTCCTGCTCTTCCCTTTTCACTACACTAACAACACAATGACTTTTTGTGTTTGAAATTCTGTGAAGCGAGTTGTCCAAATAAAAAGAAGTTCTTCTTTTTGTCAGAATAATATATGTCCATATCGTGATACAACACTGTTTTTAGCAGCACGCTAAAAAGTCACCACACAAGACATCGGCACAGAAAAAGAACGGGGAAATTCTGATTTTTTTTTTTCCTTTCTTTTAAATTTTGTTTCAAATTGTGTGTGGTTTTTTTCCCTTGTCATTCTTGTTTGTGGGTTTGGTTTCGAGTCTAAAATAAAGTTGTACATTATAATTTCTTGAGTGAGGAGTTGCTCTTCATCTCGTTCTTCTTTTTAAAACTTTTGTTTGAGATGGCTGATGGTTGTATCGGGTGAAAAGTTACAAGTATACATTAATGTTCTGACACAACATCAACACAAGAAATGACGGAGAAAAGGAATCCTCCTGATTTCTTATTTCATTTCTTTAATTTTGTTTCAAATTTTTAGGTTTTTCTCCTCAAAAACAGTAAAAGTAAAGGGGTGAGATTCTATAATAGCTGGTGCTCTTGTAAAATTTTACAGAGAAAACGCACGCACGGACTTTTTTCTGGTGTAGTGTTGACAACGCCAAATGGTATTGCAAGGCTGCTGCCGCGAAGCCTGTCAAGCAGGGAATGTATACCGATTTGGATGCCCGATTTCGGATCAAAGTTAAGTTATATGCGCGGCATAAAGAATCTTCTAAAAAATGACGCATGAAAACACTTTGGTCAATTTGTTTAAAAATCCACGCGAACGCAGAGCAGACTCAACCGGCACCATAGAAGGGCGAGCGTCAGACTCACCCGGAACAAAAAAAAAAAAAAGGGTAGACAACAAACAACACACACAATCATCGTTTGGGTTTTGGAGATGGACGTTGCGTCGTCGCGAGTATTACAGTTCGTTTTGTCCAACGTTTGAGAGTATTTTGCGAAACACTGATTTTGGTGAGGTTTCTTGTAACTTATTAGTAGATGAGTTTCTCCTTTCTGGCGAATAGACTTTGTTCGTTTCAAGTACGCCTTTGTTGTAGGTCACAACGCACAGTCTTCGATCATAGTGAAGTTGCAATACTACAAGCTCGTCAAAGAGATGAATTAATGTAGTCAGTTTCAGAGTAATTTGTTGTAGGGATAAGAACTTTGCCGGAGACCACTTTTGTAAAAACTGAACGACCCGCCGCCGTAGGTTATTACTGTTTAGTCGTTCCCGCTGCCAATAATTACGAAGAAGTTTTTGCTTCATTTTCTCTCCTCCCTTCCCCCTTTTCGGAAAGTGTCATAAATAGCTAGTATGGTGGAGTACTGAGTCAGTCAGTTCTGCTGCCGGGCCTCTTATAATACTGCTGATCATCACGTGGTGTCCTTGTTTCTTGTTTTTTTGTTGTTGTTTAAATGGAAGGGAATGCCATGGCTACCGGTGTATTGCCGCTCTCATCATTGCGGGATGAGCAGTTAGACCTACACATAACCCAACAACCATATTTTGAAGTTTTACATTCAGAATTCGGTTATTCTCGAGAACACGTGCTCGCTGCAGCTAGACTCTTCATCCGAAACAACGAAACCATTGACATACAAACGTTGATGTTAGCTGTCGAAGCAACAAACCAAGAAGACAATGCTGCGGACAGCGAGACTCTGCCGCCGTCATCACAGCGAATTTCTACAAATAAAGATGTTTCTACTGCAGAAAATAAAGTCTGCTCTACGACAAACGAGCCACTAATTTCTTCTGATGCCGCCGCACCAAAGTATTTAATGGTCTTGGCAGAAAACAGGCGTCTGAAGCGAGGAGAACTTTGTTGGTGTTGTTTTGAAAAACCCCGATCTCAAACCTTTCTTCCCTGTGGACATTTTCATTACTGTATGGAGTGCGGCAATAACTTTTCATGTTGTCCTTTGTGTGAGAAAACCATTTTGGCGGATGTAAAAACTTTTCTCATATAAACACACACACACACGCGCGCAGAGAGAGAACTGTTGATATCACCGTTATGAGAACTGTGGTTGCCCCCCTTTGACCACATGTACAGCTCGAGAGAGAGGTTACTTTCATTGGATCACGCGGGGTAGAGAATTAGCGGAGAATTAGTTTGTGTTGCTGCTTATACACATAATAAGAAAAATTGTGTGTGTTTTTTAGCTACTCTTTTTTTTTAAATCTGTTTGGTGTCCAACGAATATCTATTCTTTACACACACACACACACACACACACAAAGACGAGACATTACTGTTTTTTAAGACTATGTTATAGCCCAAGTGGAGAATTCTTCGTTCTAATCTCCTGTTATATTTTCACTATCCCTACACTGCCTGAGATCACATTTGGCCATGTTGAAAACCCCAGAAGAACCCTCGCTATAGATTACAATGAAATTTTGAGCCGATGAAGACACATTTTCTAACTAAGACATTACGGGGTTTCAGCGTGACTTTTTATGTCGAGAAGAAAATCTTGTATCAAAACAAAGTTTTTCAAAATTTGGGTCCGAATCGGAGTATCACCGTCCCGAAATCTGACAACAAAAAAAGCAAAATGAAGAGGAGGGGGGGAAAAAACACAATCCAAGCGGAAAAACACCATCATCAAAGTTATTACACGGTCAAATCTGACTTAAAAAAAAAAAAACAAGAGAAGGAAAAAACCACCAACCCAACAAAGTCGAAGACGGGTAGACACACATCACAAGCTTCCACAACAAAACAAAAAAAAGAAGATATAGACTTCTACGAAATAGAAGCTGAAATAATATGCACACACACACACACACACGACCGCCTCAATAACGAGTCCGGGAAGGTTATTCGTAGTAACACGTCACCTTTCTTTTTTCTCGAACAACTCTCGGTCAGGCTACTATACTACTACTACTACTACTACTACTACTACTACTACTACATCTCAATATCATGGATGTTTTTTGGAGTTGTTTTTCATACGAACACGATTGAGCGAAAGTTTGTTATCCTCATTTCTAAAAGGACAATGTAATGTAAAAGAAAGCCAGCCGGGACAGTGGTCACACGCGCCTTCCTTCACTAACCAGGCAGAAGAAATGAATGTTGTTATTATTTTAGAATTGTAAGGTGTGGATGAGAGTAAATTTCCTTTATTTTTAAAATGTGATGGTGTATCACAAGCATTATTATTGTGGTTTGGAGATGCTTACACATGATATAGTCACACAGAACACTTTACAATATAAGAAAAAACAACATAAAAGCAAACTCTCACTGCCACGCGTCACACATCCGTACAATGATATTAACTATAACTCAAATAGTTGATATGACAAAGTTTTATTTTTTTTTAAACGAACATAATGCACAAAACATATTGCCTGGTGCGTGTGTGTTTATATGTATGTATAGCATGTTTTTGTGTGTGCTGATATGTCTCGCGCGTTGTGGTGCGTATCGTCATGGCTGTTCCGCGGCTGTGCCGTTGAGTTAGTGTGTGAATGTATATGGTGCATGAGTAGGTAGGAGTGGTGATGCCGTTGTGGTGTGTTTTGTTGTGGCGTGGGTGTCTTGGCGATCGGTCACCACCGTGGTGGGCCGTGTACCGCAACGAACACACACGAACCGAAAGTACACACACATATAACTGACATCACACAGGCGGTTTAGACTAGAGAGAAAATAACATTTCAAAGACGAGAAAGGAGCTTAAAGCATGGGATACTGTAACACACACAATTCAGGAAAACAATTTAAGAATTTACTTTGAGAGTAATCACAACAAAATATATTCAGATTCTATTTTCCTATCCTATCGTCATACACCTTGGCTAATTTAGGCACAGGTCTTATACTTCTTCAAGTGGTCAGGACAGAGAGAGAGAGAGAGAGAGAGCGATAATTCACGCAATCCTTTCTCCGAGTCTAGCCTATTCGTTGGCCGTCTATTCTGTGACCTTCGGTTTTCTTGTACACGTTTCCATTGGTTATTCAACATCGGGTGACTATTTCCTTTCTAATTTTTACCACAAACAATAATCATTGTGAAAGCTTGCAAATGGTCAAACGCGTGCCAGCCTATCGCATAATAATACAAAAAACCCGTACATCACGTTCCTTTTAAGTCCTTATCATGATCAAACTGTGACGGGTTCTAAAACAACCGTGACTTTTGACATTATTGTCTTTTCTGCTAGTACATTATCATTTGAATCTTGAAAACCTATAGCTTTCATTTACTCGGCTGTATTCCTCAATCTCACTATACAACTCGTTATCGTTAAATTCAATATTTACAATTAACATTAAATCCATTTTAAATCCTAATTTTCACCGTTGAAAGGTATGACAACAATCAACAGTGTGAGATAAAAGAAATCCTCAAATTGCTTAGGATACAGGCACCCCATGAAAGCAGGCACGCACAGAGGCACACATGCTTTTACAGCAAAAATATCAATTGAAAACCTGCATGTCGTAATTTCGTATTGCATGCTTCACTATCTGTTAGATGGTAAACCCTACGTCTGATAAAGACCCCCCCCTTTGAGTTTTAAGGGGGGGGGGGTGTCATTTGGTGTGTGTGTGTTTGTTTGTAGTATATACCCGCCATGTTGAAAACCCCAGAAGAACCCTCGCTATAGATTACAATGAAATTTTGAGCCGATGAAGACACATTTTCTAACTAAGACATTACGGGGTTTCAGCGTGACTTTTTATGTCGAGAAGAAAATCTTGTATCAAAACAAAGTTTTTCAAAATTTGGGTCCGAATCGGAGTGGGGGTTATTTTGTTTAAGTGTATTTATAACAGCAAACAATAACAAACAATAACACACAATAACACACAATAACACATGTAGAAGGATATCCCAGGGCCCCGTTCAAACGACAGTGAAGAATCTTTTCGACTTGTGTAAACCCCTTCCCTCTTTTTTCTCCCTTTCCTTTCCAAGCCGCACGGGACATGTTCCAATTGCTGTAAGAATCGTTCCTGCTAATTCTTTCCCCCCTCATAAACAAGTTATATGCTTGCACGTTCACCTTTTAAAAGCGGAAACATATCTCCCACTTTGGGGCCTCATATCATCTTCCAGAAACTAATATTCGATGAAATCAGAAATAATGAACGGGAAATTAAACATATTCTGTTTTTATCAGCATTCATTGTGCAATTTTAGTGCGGTAATGCATTCATCAGAGAATGAAAGATTGCCCGTTCTTCATTTTTAGTGATGGTAACACTTTCCGAAAAGGCATCAACACTACGGGTGCGTGCCGCAAGGGAAACAGAATGATAATATTTTTAGCTCCTACGACTAAACTTTTGTTGTTTAGTTTTGTACATCTCACAACTTCTGGCTCGGAATTGTTAGCATTCATTGTGCAATTTTAGTGCGGCAATGCATTAATCAGAGAACGAGAGATTGCCCGTTCTTCATTTTTAGTGATGGGAACACTTTCCGAAAACTTGTATCAACACTACTGCCCGGGCCGGCGTGCCGCAAGTGAAAAACAGCATGATAATATTTCCAGTTCCTTTTCCACACCGTCAACAGAAACGTATATGTTCTCTCAGAAACTGAGTTGAGAGTGAGTGAGCCGAGAGAGACTGAGAAAACTTGTATCAACACTACTACCCGGGCCGGCGTGCCGCAAGGGAAAAACAGCATAATAATATTTCCAGTTCCCTTTTCCACACCGTCAACAGAAACGTATGTTCTCTCAGAGACTCGGAGTTGAGAGTGAGCAGTGAGCCGAGAGAGAGACTGGGAGTAATCGATATGTTTTTCCCCTGGGGCATCACAGGTGTGCTGTTTTGTGAAGGAAGCTGCGAGAACTTGCAGGGTCAACGACCGCCCGCGGGGGGTTCAAGGACAAGGAGAAGGAATTCGCATCATGCCGCCGCGCTGTACAGAAACTGCACTGCTAATTCTTTCCCCCTTAAACAAGTTATATGCTTGCCGCACGTTCACCTTTTAAAAGCGGAAACATATCTCCCACTTTGGGGCCTCACATCATCTTCCAGAAACTAATATTCGATCAAATCAGAAATAATGAACGGGAAACATATTCTGTTTTTATCAACGCTGCTACTGCTGTGTGATAATATTTCCAGTTCTTTAGAGAGAGAGAGAGAGAGAGAGAGAGGGAGAGAGAGAGAGAGAGAGAGAGAGAGAGAGAGAGAGAGAGAGAGAGAGAGAGAGAGAGAGAGAGAGAGAGAGAATGATAATATTTCCAGCTCCTATACGACTAAAACTTTCGTTGTTTAGTTGTGTACATCTTTACAACTTCTTCTGGCTCGGAATTGTTAGCATTCATTGTGCAATTTTAGTGCGACAATGCGTTCATCAGAGAATGAGAGATTGCCCGTTCTTCATTTTTAGTGATGGTAACACTTTCCGAAAACTTGTATCAACACTACTACCCGGGCCGGCGTGCCACAAGGGAAAAACAGCATAATAATATTTCCAGTTCCTTTTTCCACACCAACAGAAACGTATGTTCTCTCAGAGACTCGGAGTTGAGAGTGAGCAGTGAGCCGAGAGAGAGACTGGGAGTAATCGATATCTTTTTCCCTGGGGCATCACAGGTGTGCTGTTCCGTGTGCATTAAGGGTTGTGTTGGGTCGGGTTTTATCTCACCATTTGTGGCTTTGCTCTTTGTCTCTGTTAATGGGTTCCAACTCGCTTCGTTTCTGTACAAAGTTCCACTCCGGTCGTTGGGAGATGTTGTCAGTCTGACGTCCACCAGTCAACCCCACCCTCTCCCGTGGTTATCTGCTTGATATATTAAAATGATTAATGTTGAGGTAAGATCGAGGAGTCCTGTGATTGGTTGATTTGTGTTTTTGGTTATGATTGGTCGGTCGGTTTTCTCTCGGGCGTTTTGATTGGTTGGAACCGAAGCACCGATCATGATTCCTACGAGAGAAAAAAAGTCCGCATTAGCACTATTTTGATTGGCTGCTAAAAATAATAATCATGATATTCCTCCGCGCAGAGAGATATATCGTTTAAAAAAAAAAAAAAAAAAAAAGAAGTTCTCATTTTGATCACATTACTTTCTTTTTAGCATTGTGCTCAGTAAAAGTCACTAACAACCACCAAACACTAAGACTTTATTTCACACCATCAACACAAAGATAAAATCGCAATCAATAAACTGGCGTACACAGGGCCCGCGCGCCTGTAAGGGGAGAAAATCTCTGACAGGCGGAGAAGGAAGCTGCGAGAACTCTGCAGGGTCAACGACCGCCCGCGGGGGTTCAAGGACAAGGAGAAGGAATTCGCGGCATCATGCCGCCGCGCTGTACAGAAACTGCTGCACTTATACAGTTCATAAGCCGTCTTTTCTCCCACCAAAAAGGAAAATTCGTATGAAAGAATATTTTCCCCCTTTCTTTTCAGATCAACAGACACGATGCTCAGTTAACGTTGTGCGAGAGAGAATAGCCGCAAACATTCGTACCACCAAAGCAAACCGAAAAACAAAAGCACAACAGATGAGATGTTTAAACTTAATGCTTTTAGCCACGGGTTTGAGTTTAAAAATAAAAAGTCACTACAAACACATAACACTAAGACTTTTTGTTGTTACAATTCTTTCGGAAGCGAGTTTTGGGACTATAAAAAAAAAGTAGTTCTCATTTGGGCCAGAATCCTATATTTTATAAGTACTTTTTTTTTTAGCAAAGTGCTCAAAAGTCACTTACAACACCACCACCACCACTACTAACACAAAGACTCATTGTTGAAATTCTTTCGGAAACGAGTTTTGGGGCCAAATAAACAGAAGTAGTTCTCTTTTGTCAGAAGCATATATCCTTGCACAGCACTTTTTTTTGTGTGGATCATCGTACTTAAATGTCCTGACATAATATCAACGCAGAAATGACGGTGAAAGGTTCCCCCTTTCTTTCTTTCTTCTCAATTCTGAATTTTCTTTTTTCTTTGTGGGTAATTTCGTTTCAAATTGTGTGAAGTTTTTGTTTGTTTCCTTCCTTGTCATTCTTGGAGTGTGTGTTTGATTTCGAGTCTAAAAATAAAGAATAAACAGAAGTTCTCTTTTGTCAGAAGCATATATCCTTGCACAGCACTTTTTTTTTGTGTGGATCATCGTACTTAAATGTCCTGACAGAGAGCGAGTGAGAGAGAGAAACTGGAAGTAAAGGATTTCTTTTTTGGGTGCCGCATCACAGGTGTGCTGTTTCGTGTGCATTAAGTTTTGTGCTGGGTCGATATTTATCTCACCATGTGTGGCTTTGAGTTGAGAGCGAGTGAGAGAGAGAAACTGGAAGTAAAGGATTTCTTTTTTGGGTGCCGCATCACAGGTGTGCTGTTTCGTGTGCATTAAGTTTTGTGCTGGGTCGATATGGATCATCGTACTTAAATGTCCTGACATAATATCAACGCAGAAATGACGGTGAAAGGTTCCCCGTTTTTCTTTCTTTCTTCTCAATTCTGAATTCTTTGGGTAATTCCGTTTCAAATTGTGTGAAGTTTGTTTGTTTCCTTCCTTGTCATTCTTGGAGTGTGTGTTTGATTTCGAGTCTAGACTTTTTTGATTGAGATGACTGATATAATTATGTGGGTAATTGTAGTGAGCGGCGACGAAAAGTTACTCTCTCCCCCAGTATACATTAGTAATGCCCAGACACAACTTCGACACAGAAAGGACGGTGAAAGGTTCCCCGTTTTTCTTTCTTTCTTCTCAATTCTGAATTCTTTGGGTAATTCCGTTTCAAATTGTGTGAAGTTTGTTTGTTTCCTTCCTTGTCATTCTTGGAGTGTGTGTTTGATTTCGAGTCTAGAAATAAAGTTATACATTATAATTTATGATGGGAGTGAGAGTATAGTTGTTCTTCGTCTTCTTCTTCTTAAAACTTTTTTGATTGAGATGACTGATATATGTGGGTAATTGTAGTGAGCGGCGACGAAAAGTTACTCTCTCCCCCAGTATACATTAGTAATGCCCAGACACAACTTCGACACAGAAATGACGGTGAAAGGTTCCCCGTTTTTCTTTCTTTCTTCTCAATTCTGAATTCTTTGGGTAATTCCGTTTCAAATTGTGTGAAGTTTGTTTGTTTCCTTCCTTGTCATTCTTGAAGTGTGTGTTTGATTTCGTGTCTAAAAATAAAGTTGTACATTATAATTTATGATGGGAGTGAGAGTATAGTTGTTCTTCGTCTTCTTCTTCTTAAAACTTTTTTGATTGAGATGACTGATATATGTGGGTAATTGTAGTGAGCGGCGACGAAAAGTTACTCTCTCCCCCAGTATACATTAGTAATGACCAGACACAACTTCGACACAGAAATGACGGTGAAAGGTTCCCCGTTTTTCTTTCTTTTTTCTCAATTCTGAATTCTTTGGGTAATTCCGTTTTAAATTGTGTGAAGTTTGTTTGTTTCCTTCCTTGTCATTCTTGGAGTGTGTGTTTGATTTCGAGTCTAAAAATAAAGTTGAACATTATAATTTATAATGCATTCATCAGAGAACGAGAGATTGCCCGTTCTTCATTTTTAGTGATGGGAACACTTTCCGAAAAGGTATCAACACTACTACCCGGTGCGTGCCACAAGGGAAACAGAATAATCCAGCTCCTGTTGTTTAGTTTTCAGTGTACATCACATCTTTTGGCTCGGAATTGTTACCATTCATTGTGCAATTTTAGTGGCAATGCATTCATCAGAGAACGAGAGATTGCCCGTTCTTCATTTTTAGTGATGAGAACACTTTCCGAAAAGGTATCAACACTACTACTACCCGGGCCGCGTGCCACAAGGGAAAAACACCATAATAATATTTCCAGTTCCTTTTTCCACACCAACAGAAACGTATGTTCTCAACAATAAATGTTTCTGTTCATAATTGATTAAAATCCTAAAAACACAGTCCTAAACAATACATAATTACCAGATTGAATAAAAGCACACAAATTAAATGCTGTCAAAGCAGACGAGTTGTATCCCTACACAAGACAGACATTTTCTGGGGCTAGGGGAAGACAATAAGACTGGAGTTATCCCCCAGCATAGAAGTCTAAAGACTAACCATACTAACAACGGACAGTGCAGGGGAGATAACAAAAATGGTGATTTAAAAGACTCTCTCTTTGTGAAGTGAGTGTGTATGTGTGCGTGTGTTTGTGTGTGTGCGTGTGTTTGTGTGTGTGCGTGTGTTTGTGAGTGTGCGTGTGTTTGTGAGTGTGCGTGTGTTTGTGTGTTTGTGAGTGTGTTTGTGTGTGTGAGTGTGTGGTGTTACAGGTCGCCAAATCCACAAGATATATACGGCACAATAGCGAAATACATAAACACACACACACACACGCACACAAACGACTAAATAAACACGGCACAATAAGAGAGAGAGAGAGAGAGAAAGAGAGAGAGTGAGACTAAGAGTGAGTGACTGAGTGACTGAGTGAGACTGAGTGAGAGTGAGTGAGAGAGAGACTGAGAGAGAAAGTGAGAGTGAGTGAGAGAGAGAGAGTGACCATACAACGGGAAGTAACCTACAACCGTATATTTCCTGCGATATATTGTATGTTATGATATTTTGCAATGATGTTTAGCCATAGTTCTTTATACGCGTAGGTGTGCGAGAATATGTAAGCGCAGAGCTTTAAAGATGTTCATGTTATATAGTGCTATATGTTTTATGTAAAATCAATGTCTTGTTTGTATTACTGTTATGTACCACCCCTGAATTTCTCTATGAGATAATAAAGTATTCTTCTTATTCTTCTTATTCTTTAACAGAGCAAGATTTTCCGACAACGGTTGTAGAACTTGGCATCTTTCTGACAGAGACAACACAGAATCACGATGAGGTTAAAAAAAAAAAAAAAATTCATTCAACAATTCATAAAAAATTATATTTTTTTTATTTCATATCAAAACCACATGGACGATAACAGGCACCACCCATTTGTTACATACATGTGTTTTTTACTCATATGGTCTGGAGTTTTCAACTTGGACTACAACATATATATATATATATATACATCCAACATAAATGCTGCGATTGCTACGACAAAACTAATAAATCTGACCGGTCATAAGGGAGACAACAATAGGTTACAAAGCGGTGAAAGGGGAGAGCAACGCGTGTGGTAAAGTAAGAAACAGCTGGCGCCCCCTGGATTAGACATCTGATAGGTCAACAAGAGACGTGATAATCTCACTAATGTCATAGACCCTGTTTCTCTCACAGTATACAAGCTCCTGTGGTTTCTCTGTCTAGTTCTGTGCGTCTCTCTCTCTCTCTCTCTCTCTCTCTCTCTCTCTCTCTCCCCCCTCTCTCTCTCTCTCTCTCTCTCCCCTCCCTCTCTCTCTCTCCCCTCTCTCTCTCTCTATCTCTCTCTCTCCCCCCTCTCTCTCTCTCTCCCCTCTCTCCCCCCTCTCTCTCTCTCCCCTCTCTCTCTCTCTTTCTCTCGAGTCTCTCTCTCTCTCTCCCTCTCTCTCTCCCTCTCTCTCCCTCCCCCCTCTCTCTCTCTCTCTCTCTCTCTCTCTGTCCTCACCCCCCCTCTCTCTTTCTCTCCCGCTCTCTCTCTGTCCTCTTCCCCCTTCTCTCTTTCTCTCCCTCTCTCTCTCCCTCTCTCTCTCTCCCCCCTCTCTCTTTCTCTCCCTCTCTCTCTCTGTCCTCTCCCCCCTTCTCTCTTTCTCTCCCTCTCTCTCTCCCTCCCCCCCTCTCTCTCTCCCTCTCTCTCCCCCCTTCTCTCTTTCTCTCCCTCTCTCTCTCTCTCCCCCCCTCTCTCTCTCTCTCTCCCCCCCCTCTCTCTTTCTCTCCCTCTCTAAATCATGAGTCCATGCACGTGTAGGCCTAAATGCCGTTGGTACCAATGAGGTGCGATTTGCAGCGGAATTCGCTAATGTCTCTTTTTGACTCGGACTATTGCAAGTTTTAGCGGGCCATTCTTCCTCCGAAAGCGGCGTATGGCTGCCTAAATGGCGGGGTAAAAACGGTCATACACGTAAAGTTCCTCTCGTGCAAAAAACACGAGTGTACGTGGGAGTTTCAGCCCATGAACGCAAAAGAAGAAGAAGAAGAAGCGGGCCATTCTGACATATTATTGTAGCAAGTTATTTCAATATTTTCCTTTGTCTAAAATTAATAACGAATCGAATAATAATTATTGACGGTATTACTTTTCCAGTTATGTATTTATTCACTTATTCAGCCAGTTATTTATTTAGTTATTTTGGCATTATACAAAAGTCTAAAAATATTCTACAGAAATAAAAAGCAAATAAGCCTGCAAAACCGCTCCACTCCAACCATAATTATTCCGCGCACACAAAGGCAACAGCCCCCAACACAATCTTTACTTCCATCCCCATTTTGAAATACCGCAACAACAGACTTCCAGATTTATAACACGATCATATGTGTTCTCTGTTTGCATGTCTGTCCTGTGTTTTGTCCCCCCCCCCCCCCATATAGCATATATGTATTCACTCTACCTGTCCCAAGATGGGCCAATTGGTCCTAAGAGGACGTTAAAACTAATTAGTCAGTCATGTTTTAGCCGTGGCGTCGGTCTCGGACTTACGCCAATGCTAATCGTATCTAGGCATTCCAAAAATCAACTTTGGAAGAGCCATCTAGACTGACTGACTGATAGGGTCAGTTTTACGTCCTCGCAGCAATTAGTCAGTACCCATTAGGGACATTAATCAATCAATCAATGAGTCTTATATTGCGCATATTCCGTGGGTACAGTTCTAGGCGCTCTGCAGTGATGCCGTGTGAGATGAAATTTTATAGGGCCAGTAGATTGCAGCCATTTCGGCGCATATTTACTTTTCACGGCCTTATTCCAAGTCACACGGGTATTGTAGACAATTATTAACTGTGCCTAAGCAATTTTGCCAGGAAAGACCCTTTTGTCAATCGTGGGATCTTTAACGTGCACACCCAATGTAGTATACACGGGGGGTGGTTCGGACACCGAAGAGAGTCTGCACACAAAGTTGACTCTGTGAAATAAATTTCCGCCGAACCTGGGATCGAAATCACGCTGACAGCGGCCAACTGAATACAAATCCAGCGCGCTACCAACTGAGCTATATCCCCGCCCACATTAGAGACCTTTACGATTTTGTATATCGATATGAGGCCCTCTGGTGCATGAAGGTCCCCCCTTATTTCACAAACTGTGCAATTTGTTCTACACTTCCATCAGAATATCAGTATTCAATATATTCAGACCACTATGGTTTTGCGAGTGAAATAATGTTTGCGGCTTGGATGCTAATATGGAAAAATAACTACTTACAAACGGTGGGGTTACACGCCTCGGCAAGGCCTAGAAAGTGAACCAAATACTGAAACGAAAGTCGACATTGTTATAAAAGCACAGGTCACGGCTCAACTTTCATTGACTCGGGAGTCTTCGTCACAGTGTGCTGACATTTATGTTACGACGGTTAAACTAAAGACAAACACAACAAAACTTGACTAAATATAAAAAGCACATAACTATTAGATTTCTGTAACTGATAAAATAATGTGAACCGCACTCGGACCGCGGACTGAAGCGGCTATTACCAAGGAAACAAAGAAGGGTGACTATGTAAACCCGGTAATCCTGCCCGATACTAATCCGCCTAAGCCGAGCAACCCTGGCTTTCAGGCAAGTGAATACCTCTCGACACGCCCTTTTCGCTCTGAACCCAGTTTATAGATAGATAAATTAAAATCTTTTGCACTGCAATCGCCTCAGATTTTAGTTTTTAGATGGATACTTTTCACCAACTATATATATATAGCGTATTAATCTTTGTTGCAACAGCAGGGGCGAAGGGAGGTAACAAGTCGAGCACAACCATTAAGTCGGCAAGAGATGGATTTATTCCGACGGTGATGAGCCCAGACTTGAAACGAACAGAACTATATCGTTTATTCTTTTCGTTGAGATAATTAAGGTGTCAATGTAGCGTCATTTCGCCGCCTAGCGCCGCGATTCTCTCGTAAAGGGAGATAATTGGACTATGAGAAAAAGGGGAGGTTCAGTGAACGAGGTACTCCGCTTTAACTATCGGGTGTCAGCTGCGGGATTAATTGAAGGGAAGGCGATACTCACTTTTAGCACGGCGTCATGCTAAAATTATGCCATCAATGACTGAAGTTGGGGGCTGTTCGGGGAGGAGTTAGAGTAGAATTGGGAGGGGGCAGGGGTAATGTGCAAAGATCTAGAAGAAGCCGGAGGAACGGCGAGAAAGAGTTACACTTCATTAGTAGCACTGACTTAACTTGAGTGCCGCATTTGGCAGGCTTTCCACCAACTTGAGTTGGTTTGAAGTCGCTCAGGAGTCGCTGAGACCAGGTCGGCGGAAAGTCTGCTATAGTGAACGGCCCCGATCTCTGAACTCGAAAAGATCGCTTCAGTGAAAGTTTATAGAAAGTTGGTTGTAAGTCTGTGATCAACACTTTAGCAATGAATCTTGTTTGAAAACACGAACCAAAAAAACTCAAGCATCTCCAATAAATAAACAAATAAATTAATAATGAATCAAAAATGTCAAACAAACACCTGACTGACTGACTATTAGGGTTTAACGTCCTCTTAGACCAACTGGTCTATATTGGGACAGGTATTGGTAATACGCTGAAGATATGGTGTGATACTTTGATTCGAACAAGCCCGCTGTGGCTATCTTCTTCGACACACCAGCATTGGGTTTGTCTCGTCAAAGTATCGAAATACGATCATGATAATCAGAGACGAGAGATGATGCATGCGTGTCTTCGTGTTTTCCAAGCCCTGAGACTTTCGCTGTGAACGTGGGATCTTTTTCGTGCGCATGTGTGCACACGGGGGTGTTCGGACACCGAAGAGAGTCTGCACAAAGTTGACTCCGAGAAATAAATCTCTCGCCGAACGTGGGGATCGAACCCACGCTGATAGCGACCTACTGGCTACAAAGCCAGCGCGCTACCTGTAAACATACGACCTACACAAGGTGTCATAACACAGAACTGCACAGCCGGCCCTGTATGCACGTGCTATTACGCAACACTGCGTACACGAGTCATTCAATATTCATCTCAGTAATCATCCCGAACTGGGCCCCGCTCGGGCGACAAGAGAACGGGAAATAGGGACATGAATAATTAATTCATTTAAAATGGTACTACAACCAAGTGACGCAGACAGGAGACGCACACTGAGTTGACAATCTTCTGTCAGCAAGAGATTTCTTGCTGGACTTAAAATAATACAGTGCCCCCCCCCCTCCCCCCCTCCCCCCCTCCCCCGGCTTTTTTTGTTTAGTTTTAAAGACCCCCATGCGATAAGACCACCACTAGTTTTCCAGGTTTTCTGTAAATATCGTCTGTAAATTTACTTCCAACGAAAGACTTCATGCAGTCCTTTCTCTAAATACCTAAGTTTTTATTTTCCCCACATTTTCAGAGTTCTTAAACGCGGGGTTGTCTACCGTCGTTATCTGTAGTCTCTCATTAGTAAAGACAAACATTTATTTATACAAACAAACTCAAAGTGAATTTTAAATGATAAGTAAGATACAGAAACAAAACCTTGATCTGTATTTATAATAGAGCAGGGAAGAAATTACAACAAATCGGAATTCCTTCATTAATATTCTTGATCAAATCGGGTAAATTCAATAATGTTCGCTTCCTCTTTGTTTTAGACCAGAAAGAAAGAAAGAAACAAAAACAAAAAAAAACCACCAGAGAGAGAGAAGGGGGAGGGGGGGGGGGGGGGTGAGAGTTCGTCAGATCGTTAGTTCGTTTGTTTGCTTGTTCGTTTGTTCGTATGTTTCATAGTTAGTTGGGTGGTTTTTGTGTGTCTCTCTCATGCTTTTAAACTTACATTTTCGCTACAGTTTTGTGGATTTAAAACAACAGCAAAAACAAACAAACAAACAAATAAACAAGCAAAAATAACTAATAAAAAATCATCATAAAGTTGTACTTCTTAGGCGAAATGAACACTATTATCTGACTTATTTCGTCTGTACGGTTTAGGGATTAAGTAATGATAATAGGAAAGATAATTTTTCAATGAAGTTCATTTACAGGGTGGGCCACAAAAAGAGGGACAAAATCAAACTCTCATATTTTCTAAGAAAATAATTGTTTCTTTCTGACCAGAATGTCCTTTGTTGTTGGTAACCACACTACCAGTGTTTCTGAACTTATCAACCAAGCGTGTGATAGTATGACGATGTGGTATTTTCTTTCCAGGGTGTTCGCGTCGAAACTGTCTTTGAACCAGAGTAGGCGACTACAGTTCCACAATCTTGGTTCTCTCTTCGACGGAAAAGTGATCGTAGGGGTACATTCTTCTGTCAGTTAAAACTTACAGGTCTTCTGGATATATCACCTGAAAATCAGAAAGAAACAATTATTTTCTTAGAAAATATGAGAGTTTGATTTTGTCCCTCTTTTTGTGGCCCACGTCATCCAGCAGCGCGGGGCCTGGATTGAACATGTCATCAATTACTGACAAGAGCAACCAAATGTTCTTCGATTTCGAAATGCTTTGGTATAATAAAAATTTGAGATGTTGTCCACATCTGGTGAAAAAAATCTTGCGAAAATTCTTGTATTTGTAGAAACTATTACAGTTTCTTTTTGTCCCTCTTTTTGTGGTACACCCTGTATATAGGCTTTATTTGTTTGTAAAGTGGATACATAACGACAAGGACTAAAGGTTTGTCCAACATTCTCATTATGTAGGCCTACTGTCTTTTTGTTGTTGTTGTTGTTGTTGTTGTTGTTGTTGTTGTTGTTGTTGTTGTTGTTGTTGTAATGTATGT
This sequence comes from Littorina saxatilis, assembly GCF_037325665.1. NCBI lineage: Eukaryota > Metazoa > Mollusca > Gastropoda > Littorinimorpha > Littorinidae > Littorina > Littorina saxatilis. The sequence goes on along the minus strand of NW_027127459.1, from coordinate 65,181 downwards.
TTGATGGTGTATGCTTTTAATAAAGCGTTGTTGACTATGAATGTAGATGTAAATGCTTGTATAACTGTGTTATAATTTTAAATGTGTCAAGCGCAAAGAGCATAATTGTAAAGTTATGATGTTGCGCTATATAAATGCTCATTTATTATTATTATTATTATTATTCCAAAAAGTACTAAATAAATATTACATTGTATCTA